>NC_036859.1:75427-162311 GCF_002910315.2 Salvelinus sp. IW2-2015 | reverse complement strand
ACAAGTCGGTGGCCTAGGAAAAACTCCTAGACCAAGGCCAAAAACCTAGGAAAGAAACCTAGAGAGGAACCAGGCTATGGAGGGTGCCAGTTCTCTTCTGGCTGTTGCCGGGTCGGAGATCTATAACAGCGCAACATGGCCAAGATGTTCAAAATGTTCCATATAATGAAAGCATGGTCAAATACATAATCAGGAATAATGTAGTGGCTTTTTTAGCCGATAATTAAGAGTTGAATACAGCAGGTCTGGGACAGGTAGGGGGTTCCATAACCGCAGGCAGAACAGTTGAAGCTGGGACAGAAGCAAGGCAGGTGGACTGGGGACTGCAAGGAGTCATTATGCCAGGTAGTCCTGAGGCATGGTCCTAGGGCTCAGGTCCTCCGAGAGAGAGAAAGAAAGAGAGAATTAGAGAGAGCATACTTAAATTCACACACGGTGATAAGACAGGAGAAATACTCCAGATATAACAGACTGACCCCTAGCCCCCGACACAAACTACTGCAGCATAAATACTGGAGGCTGAGACAGGATGGGTCAGGAGACACTGTGGCCACATCCAATGATACCCCCGGACAGGGCCAAACAGGCAGGATATAACCCCACCCACTTTTCCAAAGCACAGCCCCCACACCAACTAGAGGGATATCTTCAACCACCAACCTTACTATCCTGAGCCAAGGCTGAGTATAGCCCACAAAGATCTCCGCCACGGCACAACCCAAGGGGGGGCGCCAACCCAGACAGGAATACCACGTCAGTGACTCAACCCACTCAAGTGATGCACCCCTCCTAGGGACGGCATGGAAGAGCACCAGTAAGCCAGTGACTCAGCCCCTGTAATAGGGTTAAAGCCAGAGAATCCCAGTGGAGACAGGGGACCAGCCAGGCAGAGACAGCAAGGGCAGTTCGTTGCTCCAGTGCCTTTCCGTTTCACCTTCACACTCCTGGGCGAAGACTACACTCAATCATAGGACCTACTGAAGAAATGAGTCTTCAATAAGACTTAAAAGGTTGAGACCAAGTCTGCATCTCTCACATGGGTAGGCAGACCATTCCATAAAAATTGAGCTCTATAGGAGAAAGCCCTGCCTCCAGCTGTTTGCTCAGAAATTCTAGGGACAATTAGGAGGCCTGCGTCTTGTGACCATACGTGTTGGTATGTACGGCAGGACCAAATCGGAAACATAGGTACGAGCAAGCCCATGTAATGCTTTGTAGGTTAGCAGTAAAACCTTGAAATCAGCCCTTGCCTTAACCCAAGATGTTCATAGGTGACCAGCAGGGTCAGACACTAATAATTCTCACAGTGGATGTCGAGGGTGCAACAGGTCAGCACCTCAGGAGTAAATGTCAGTTGGCTTTTCATAGCCGATCATTGAGAGTATCTCTACCGCTCCTGCTGTCTTTAGAGAGTTGAAAACAGCAGGTCTGGGACAGGTAGCACGTCTGGTGAACAGGTCACAATTCCATAGCCGCACGCAGGCACAACAGTTGAAACTGGAGCAGACTTGTGGAGGTCTACAATTTTTTTCTGAGGTCTTGGTTGATTTCTTTAGATTTTCCCATGATGTCAAGCACATAGGCACTAAGTTTAAAAGTATGCCTTGAAATACATCCCCAGGTACACCTCCAATTGACTCAAATGATGTCAATTAGCCTATCAGAAGCTTCTAAAGCCATTTTCTGGAATTTTCCCATCTGTTTAGAGGCACAGTCAACTTAGTGTATGCAAACTTCTGACACACTGGAATTGTGATACAGTGAATTATATGTGAAATAATCTGTCTGTAAACAGTTGTTGGAAAAATAACTGGTGTCATGCACAAAGTAGATGTCCTAACCGACTTGCCAAAACTATAGTTTGTTAACAAGAAATTTGCGTAGTCGTTGAAAAACGAGTTCTAATGACTCCAACCTAATTGTATCTAAACTTCCAACTTCAGCTGTAGGTCCTGGATGGCAGGAAGCTTGCCCTTTGTGATGTACTGGGCCTTTCACACTTCCCTCTGTAGCGTCTCAGTTGCTCGGCATCTACTTAAGTACATTTTAGCAATTCCATTTACTTTTGATATTTTACTGTGTGACTTTCACTTTAGTCATTTTCTATTAACGTAACATAACTTTTACTCTAGCATGTCAATTTAGTACTTTTTACATCACTGACCACTACACAGTGAGGTCATAGAGACAGAACGGCAGACATCAGAGACATAATAACCAACAGACCAACCGACTAATGGGCAGGAAGGCAGGCGGACAGACAGGTAGGTGGGCAGACAGACATCGAGACAAACAGGGTCACACAGTCGCCAGGCAGGGCACTGGTATTGGTCTAAGATCCTAACAGTCACAGTCCATGTCTCTCTTGTAGCGCATAGACTGAAAGTGAAGCTAAGGTTAGTAAGGTTTGTCAACGCCAAAATAACCACAAAGTGAGTTTTGCTGTTTTTGTGCTGCTTACTCACAGTACACAAGCTTAGGTAAGAGTCTGACATTCAACAAACAAACTGCAGGTTTTCTCTGTGCGTCATCGTAATAAAAAAATATCAAACTATTTGACTACAAATGACCACACAGACTCCAGGATTCCTGGGTCCCATGTACTGTATTCCCACTAACAGGCCTGAGAGAGTGTTATTTGCATGGTTAATATGTCTGTATCCCTGTAATTCTTGGTGGTGTAAACAGACAATTTCCCATGTCTTGATTTCTGCACTTCTCATTAAACCAGCCTGGTCTCACACTGTGTGCTGTAGTAGCCATACATGACAATGATAGAAGAGCTCAACTGACTACAGAACATAACTTGTGAAACTAAGCAATAAGTAAGCCACTACAGCCAGACCCAGCCCTTTCATTTTTAGGCCTAGAGAGAGATGGTAGCTGTGATGGCTGGGTCTGAGGCTGGGACCCTGTCCGTCCGTCCGTCTGTCCGTCTGTCTGTCTCATTTGTAAAAGTACAGGTATCTGCCTCTCTGGCAATAGCAAGCTAGCCTACAACACCAGTCTGGTGGGAATCACATACACTTGAAAATAAAGGAGAGCCGCACACTCTAGGAGCTCAGATGCAAAAATTTGATGTCCAACGTTTCGACAGCCAAGCTGTCTTCATCAGGGTATAATCACAAACACTGTGGGATGACTCGTTTATAGTGTCAAAAGACACAGGTGTCTGTAATCATGGCCAAGTGTGGCCTAATATCATTGGTTAATTATCAAATATTAAAATGGCATACAAAGAACCGCATATAAAAAAAACAAAAAAACAAATGGATAGCATACGATCATAGATTCATTTTAGACTACACAAACAATTAAAATGGCAGTCACAATAATCACAAGAATGGCTTCAGATCAAAGTATACTTTGAGACCGAAGGGAGCAAGGGTCTTTAAATTAAAGATCCAGGCAGCCTCTCGTTTTAACAATAAATTATCAAGGTCACCCCCTCTCCTAGGGAGGGTGACATGTTCGATGCCAATATAACACAGAGACGAAATCGAGTGGTTTGCTTCCAAATAGTGGGCCGCAACTGGGTAAGTCGAGTTTTTGCACCTAATGGTGCTACGATGCTCCGAGATACGTTCTTTTAATTCGCGCTTTGTTTTGCCCACATCATTTTTACCACAAGGACAAGTTATAAGATAAATAACTGCCTTAGTGGAGCACGTAATAACACCTTTGATTGGGATCTGTTTCCCTGTTTGTGGGTGTTTGAAGGATCTACATTTATAAGTGCCATTGCATTGAGCACAGCCATTACACTTGTAATTTCCATCCAGTAGGGGTGCAAATAGAGTTTGTTCAGGAATATCTTGGGGTGGTAAATCAGAGTGTACCAATTGGTCTCTGAGATTTCTGCTCAGAATACGACCAAGGGACCAAGGGAAGGTCCGAAAACACATTACCGAGACTATCATCGCAAGAATGCGTCTTTTTGTGAGACTGACTTAGAAAAGGTCATGTCTCGTTTTGTTTTGAATTTTCTCAATGGCAAAATTAATCTGATCATTTTTGTACCCCCTCTCCTTGAATTTTCTTTCCGTCTCAGCCATATTTCTGTCGAAATCTGAATGTTTTTTGCAAATTATTTTGATTCGACTGAATTGGCTGTAGGGCAAACTATTTTGTCTCGTTTTGAATTTTCTCAATGGCAATATTAATCTGATCATTTTTGTACCCCCTCTCCTTGAATCTTCTTTGCGTCTCAGCCATATTTCTGTCGAAATCTGAATGTTTTTTGCAAATTCTTTTGATTCGACTGAATTGGCTGTAGGGCGAACTGTTTTTCAAGGGAAGTGGGTGACAACTGTCAGCCCTCAACAAACTGTTACGATCAGTAGGTTTACTGTAAAGATCAGTGTATAGAACATTATTTTCACACAAGATCAGAAAATCAAGAAAACTGATTTGACGTGTATCAGATTGCATAGTAAATCTCACATGTTCAGAACAGGAGTTAAGAAAAGCATGGAACGCCTGAAGCTGTTTTGCATCACCCCTCCATAGAACAAAAATATCATCAATATACCGTTTCCAAATAATGATGTTAGGCAAGAAAACACCAGTCTGGTGGGAATCACATACACTACATGACCTAAAGTATGTGGACACCTGCTCATCAAAAATCTAATTCCAAAATCATGGGCATTAATATGAAGTTGGTCCTCCCTTTGCTTCTATAACGTTCTCCCGCCAAACCCAGATTCATCCGTGGTACTGGCAGATGGTGAAGCTTGAGTCATCACTCCACAGAACGCATTTCCACTGCTCCAGAGTCCAATGGCAGTGAGCTTTACACCACTCCAGCTGACGCTTGGCATTGTACATGGTGATCTTAGGCTTATGTGTGGCTGCTCGGCCATGGAAACCTGACGAACAGTTTTTGTGCTGAAGTTGCTTCCAGGGGCAATTTGGAACTCGATAGTGAGTGTTGCAACTGAGTACAGACAATTTTTATGCACTACGCGCTTCAGCACTCGCCGGTTTCGTTCTGTTTGTTTGGCCTAGCACTTCGTGGCTGAGCCATTGTTGCTCTTAGATGTTTCCACTTCACATTAACATCACTTACAGTTGACAGGGGCAGCTCTAAGCAGGGCATAAATTTGACAAACTTGTTGGAAAGGTGGCATCCTATGACGGTGCCACATTGAGAGTCACTGAGCTCTTCTGTAAGGCCATTCTACTGCCAATGTTTGTCTATGAAGATTGCATGGCTGTGTGCTCAATTGTATACACCTGTCAGCAACAGGTGTGGCTGAAATAGCCAAATTCATTCATTTGAAGGGATGTCCACATACTTTTATATATAGTGTACAGTCGTGGCCAAAAGTTTTGAGAATGACACAAATATAAATTTTCACAAATGTCTGCTGTCTCAGTTTGTATGATGGCAATTTGCAAATACTCTAGAATGTTATGAAGAGTGATCAGATGCATTGCAATTAATTGCAAAGTCCCTCTTTGCCATGCAAATGAACTGAATCCCCCAAAAACATTTCCACTGCATTTCAGCCCTTCCACAAAAGGACCAGCTGACATCATGTCAGTGATTCTCTCGTTAACACAGGTGTGAGTGTTGACGAGGACAAGGCTGGAGATCACTCTGTCATGCTGATTGAGTTCGAATAACAGACTGGTGCTTGGAATCATTGTTCTTCCTCTGTCAACCATGATTACCTGCACGGAAACACGTGCCGTCATCATTGCTTTGCACAAAAAGGGCTTCACAGGCAAGGATATTGCTGGCAGTAAGATTGCACCTAAATCAACCATTTATCGGATCATCAAGAACTTCAAGGAGAGCGATTCAATTGTTATGAAGAAGGCTTCAGGGTGCCCAAGAATGTCCAGCAAGCGCCAGGACCATCTCCTAAAGTAGATTCAGCTGCGGGATCGGGGCACCACCAGTACAGAGCTTGCTCAGGAATGGCAGCAGGCAGGTGTGAGTGCATCTGCATGCACAGTGAGGCGAAGACTTTTGGAGGATGGCCTGGTGTCAAGAAGGGCAGCAAAGAAGCCACTTCTCTCCAAGAAAAACATCAGGGACAGACTGATATCCTGCAAAAGGTACAGGGATTGGACTGCTGAGGACTGGGGTAAAGTCATTTTCTCTGATGAATCCCCTTTCCGATTGTTTGGGGCATCTGGAAAAAAGCTTGTCCGGAGAAGACAAGGTGAGCGCTACCATCAGTCCTGTGTCATGCCAACAGTAAAGCATTCTGAGACCATTCATGTGTGGGGTTGCTTCTCAGCCAAGGGAGTGGGTTCACTCACAAAACACATCCTCTGAGAGCAACTTCTCCCAACCATCCAGGAGAGGATTGGTGACGAACAATGCCTTTTCCAGCATGATGGAGCACCTTGCCATAAAGCAAAAGTGATAACTAAGTGGCTCGGGGAACAAACAATATGTTGGGTCCATGGCCAGGAAACTCCCCAGACCTTAATCCCATTGAGAACTTGTGGTCAATCTCCAAGATGTGGGTGGACAAACAAAACCCCACAAATTCTGACAAACTCCAAGCATTGATTATGCAAGAATGGGCTGCCATCACTCAGGATGTGGCCCAGAAGTTAATTGACAGCATGCCAGGGCGGATTGCAGAGGTCTTGAAAAAGAAGGGTCAACAATGCAAATATTGACTCTTTGCATCAACTTCATGTACATGTCAATAAAAGCCTTTGATACTTATGAAATGCTTGTAATTATAGTTCAGTATTCCATAGTAAAATCTGACAAAAATATCTAAAGACACTGAAGCTGCAAACTTTGTGAAAATTAATATTTGTGTCATTCTCAAAGCTTTTGGCCATGACTGTATGTGATATGTTCTCATACCTATTTTGTTTTTGATATGGTCCTTGAGCATGTATCCCTATACATCTACTCCTCTGAGTCTACTGTATGGATACTAAAGAGGAGCACTAGGATGCTTCCCAAATGGCGCCCTATTCTCTTTATAGTGCACTACCTATGACCAGGGCCCAAATGGCTCGAGTCAAATGTAGTGCACTATATAGGGAATAGGATGCCATTTGGGAAGGAGCCTAGTAAAAAGAGGGGAAGGAGAAGAAAAAGGACTGTCTGCTGCCACTCAATTACTGAGGACAATGACTGAATTTTTCATATTGACTAAACTTTTGCATTTACAACGTCAGAGATTGAATTAGGCCATGGGTGTGACGCCCTGACCTTAGAGAGCCGTTTTATTTCTCTATTTGGTTAGGTCAGGGTGTGATGTGGGGTGGGTATTCTATGTTTTGTTTTTTAGGTTTCTGTATTTCTGTTTTGGCCAGGTATGGTTCTCAATCAGGGACAGCTGTCTATCGTTGTCTCTGATTGAGAATCATGCTTAGGTAGCCTTTTTCCCCACCTAATGTGTGGTTAATGATTATTTTCCGTGTGTGTTTGTGTGCACCTCGGTTGCACCACGTTCATTGCTGTTTACCTGTTTTTGTTAAGGTTTCACTCCTATTAAAAGATGTGGAACCACATGCACGCTGCGCCTTGGTTGATTTATGACGGGGAGTTTGAGGATAGCGAGCGTGACAATGGGTGGGCTGACTAATGTTCATACAACTTAATAAAGTTGCAGCATGGAAATAGTAAGAAATTCAGACTTGCTCCCAAATCTGACCTCCTTAGCAATCACATCAAACTGAAACATCTGTAGTCCTATTGAAACTTGAATTAATAGCCTATCTCACTGAGAAGGGCAGGAGAAGTATGGACAAACAATGGGTCTCAAATAATGCGTCCCGAATGGCACCATATTCCCTACATACTGTAGTGCACACATTTTGACCCATGAATCAAATTAATTTTTTCAAATCACATTTTATTTGTCACATGCTTATGGGCCCTTGCCAAATATGCAGAAAGAAAAAAAAGAAATAGAAAAATAATAACACAAGGAAAAAATACACAATGAACAACGATAAATTGGCTGTATACACGGATTTACCAGTACCGAGTCGATATGTAGGGGTAAGAGAGAATTGAGGTAGATACAGTGCCTTCAGAAAGTATTCACACCCCTTGACTTTTTCCACATTTTGTTGTTACAGCCTGAATTTAAAATGGATTAAATTGAGATGTTTTTGGTCAGTGATGTTAAGGATACAGGTATCCTGTGTGTGTAATTTATTTTCTCTCCTTCTCCCCTCACAGGTGGCAATCATCATTCCCCAATCAGTCACCAATCAGTAATCAATCAGAAGACACACCTCCTCCTGTTTCCTTTCCCTTGGTTTAAAAACCCATTCGGTTGTTCTCTCTGCAGCTTGATATCTCTGTCATGCAATCTCTCTGTAGAGTGCTTGTTTTTGCAACTATATGTCACTTTGTCTGTTACCCTGTGAGTATTGTTTTTGTTATGGTGTTTGACTGTTTGTTTTATGGTGGGAAAAGGGGGAACCAAGACAAGTCGCCCATGGGCATACACTACCCGTAGGAATACTATGTCTAAGAACACTAGTTAGAACTGGGCGGACCGCCCACTATATTTTTGGTTAGTTAGTTAGCTGTATTGAAGTAGGCTAGTCTAGCTTAGGAGTGTTTTTGGATATTTGTTTCTTTCCTTGGGCCCAGCTCAACCCCTTTTCCTGCCCCCCTTTACTGTGTGTTTACCAAATAAACCATCAGTGTTTGACGGTAGATTTAAGTTGTCTGTGGTTATTTGTTCTCACTGTTACTTTTTCACTGTTATATTTGCATGAGTTATGTTACGGGTCTCGTTGCCAGCCCCCCCCCTAGACTGTAGAGCCAAAGGGATTCGTAACAACTGGCCTACACACAATACACAAGTGTTTAACATGATTTTTGAATGACTACCTCATCTATGTACCCCACATATACAATTATCTGTAAGGTCTCTCAGTCGAGCAGTGAATTTCAAACACAGATTCAACCACAAAGACCAGGGAGATTGTCCAATGCCTCAAAGAAGGGCACCTATTAATAGTTTTCCAGAGAGGCAGGAAACTGTTCAGAAGCCAATGGTGTCTTTAAAGTTCTAGTTAGGGTTTTATCAAACATTAGGACGATAACATCCCGAAATATTGAAATGTTTTTGAAAATGTTTTAAATGAAATAGCCTTGGAATGTTCTCTTAACATTCACAAAAATGTTGTGCACAACATCTGTAACAACCACCACAGAACGTTCCCCAAATGTTCTCATTAGGTTTCCAGGTAATGCAATAACACAATGTACCAGTTTTTTTTTAATTTTTTTAATTTTTACATTTGCTGCCATCTAGCGGTACAGCATTTGTCTAGCTGATCGAGCTGTCTGCTTGACCATCACTTTGCAAGCCAGCATAATGTGACTTGATGCTGGTACACTGGTCACCTGTGTCCAAAACACAACGAAGGCTGGTCCCCAGCTTATGCTGGTTTATACTGTTTTTTCAGTATGGTATATAGTGCACTTTTTGACCAGGGACCAAAGGGATGCATCCTGTGTAAACTTGTGTCCTAACACTGAAGTCAGAAAACAAAGTCTCCTGCAACGGTTGTAGCCAACATCATACCTCTGTATAAAAACGGATCTCTTTCCAAACCAGCTCCTCCTTATTCGTGGAGGGTAATTATAATCTGAGTCCCAAATGGCACCCTGTTCTCTTCATAGTGCACAATAAGGCTCTGGTCAAAAGTAGTTTACAATATAGGGAATAGGGTGCCATTTAGGATGTACCCCTAGCCTGTCTGTTTACATTACCAGATCTGATCACACACACACAATTGTTATTTAACTTTAGCTGTATTGACTACTGCTACTCAACCTTTAGCCTCATCCTATGTGGCTCAGTTGGTAGAGCATTGCGCCACTAGCCATGCCAGGGATGTGGGTTTGATTCCTGCTAGGGCCAGCACATATGAAAATGTATGCACTCGCTGTTATGAGTAGCTTTGGATAAAGTGTCTGCTAAATGATAGGCTATGTAAAAGACTTTGAATGTTAAATGACGAGACAGAGACATTCATGCGAGTAACCAGCCTTGTTCTGTACATCACAATACATACGGGTATCTCAAGCACCCCGGTATAAACACATGAGTTGCAGTAATGAACATTTACCAACAGATGGCATCATTGTGCCATCTTACACCCATAACATCTTCCCTTTAATAAAATAGGACAGGAGGTGTCAATTCACTAACAAAACAAACCTAGTAATGATTTCCGACATGAACAGTTTAGTATTTTTTTATTTTTAGTATTTTTTTTCCCCTCAGGTAACAACTTAACACATTTTGATAGTCTCTTTACTTTTTTATCTCTGTCTGTCAACAATCCCTGATGGGAAACCTACAGATTAAGTATTTTTGGTGGCTGGGACAGATGCCCGTAGCGTGAAAAGACAGGGGGCTTGTCTGCGAGGACTGCGGGTTCCCGCACAGGCGTGTCACCTGACTGTCTAAGGGGAGTATTGATGGGCGAGGGAGCAGCCGACCTGTGATCACCTGGCTCTTCGCCCAGTGCCTCAGGCCCCATGTGACTTGACCTGTGATCACCTGGCTCTTCGCCCAGTGCCTCAGGCCCCATGTGACTTGCTGGGGTTCCGTCTTTTGTCATGCGACCCCTTTGCCCATCAGGGTTCTGAGTAGGTGCTGGCTCAGCAATCCGAAGGTCAACCCTGTTGCGACGGTACAGTGATCCATTCACTTCGACCAAGTAGGAGCGTGGTGCCACTTTCTGTACACAAGATCCGAGTCTCCAGAGGCCCGTCCAGGCCCCTGGTAGTGGCTTCATTCGCACCGTTTCACCCACCCTGAGCTCAGGTAAGTCTTTTGCTGATTTGTCGTAGATGAACTTGGAGACCTGTCTTCTGTGACGTAGCTTCACCAGCACGCCTGTCACCACACATGGCTCCAGGAGAGTGCTGGCTACTGGCAGAGCTGCTTTTAAGCGCTGTGCCATGAGCCGCTGGGCCGGACTGCTATCCATGCCTTCTGTCGGGGTATTGCGCCACTGCAGGATTGCTTTCCAGGTCTTTGCCCTCTCGCAGAGGTTCTTTGTGATTTTTACTGCGGACTCCGCCTTCCCATTAGCTTTTGGGTGTCGTGGTGATGAAGTGAAGTGCTCGAATTCCCATCCTGCAGCAAATTTTCGGAACTCAACTCCGGAGAATTGGGGTCCATTGTCTGAAATTACCCTATCTGGCTGGCCATAGCGGGCAAACTGAGCCTGGCAGCGTTTGATCGTTGTCTCTGCTGAGAGGTCGGGGAGGAGGTCAATCTCCCAAAAGTCTTAGTAATGATCGACTACCAGCAGAAAGTCTTTGCCACTGTGCTGGAAGAGATCTAGACTTACTATCTGCCAGGGGCGCATCGGTAGCTTGTGGGACATCGTCTCTCTCTGTTGCTCAATGGCATATTCATTGCAGATTGTGCATTTACTGACATAGTCTTAAGATTTCACTCTGCATTCCTGGCCAATACAGTGTGTCACGTGCTTGTCTGTAACAGGCTTCACCTCCTATGTGACTTGAGTGCACGCGCGCCAACATCTCATGGCGCAGAGACCGGGGAATAACGACTCTCTGACACTTGAATATTACTCCGTTTTGAACACTGAGCTCCTCTTTGACTGGCCAATATTCTCTGACGGCTAAAGCAGTTTCTTCCTTGSAGTCGGGCCAGCCCATCATAATCACAGACCTCAATGCCTGGARWTGTCCGTCCCTGTCTGTGTGCTGTCTGATTTGTATAAGGCGCTGGTCCGTAACATTGAGGTAGTCAGCCTGGTTGATGTGTTCAACATCCACTTGCTCTGTTTGTAAACTGCACACTGCGTGTTGTTCATGCATGGAGCGTGTGTAAATGCCTGATGCAGTAGCCCTGCTGAGCGTGTCACGCACATACATCTCTGGCCCTGGCTTATACACCACCTTGAGGTTGTAGTTTTGTAGGGCCAGTCGCATGCTATGCAGTCGTTTTGGGGCATTCAGAAGAGGCTTGCTGAATATAGCAATAAGGGGCTTGTGATCTGTCTCTGCGGTAATATTGTCGCGCCCGTACAGGTAATGGTGGAAGCGTTGGCATGCAAACACAATGCTAAGGCACTCCTTCTCTATCTGGGAATAGTTATGCTCTGTTAGGGTTAGTGCCCTAGAGGCAAATGCCACAGGCTGGCCCTCCTGCATGAGGCAACAGCCAAGTCCATACTGGCTTGAGTCACTCTGAATCGTGACAGGTTTTGACACATTGTAGTATCGCAGTACAGGTGTCTGGGTGACCAGTTTTTTTATTTCCCTCACCGCTGCGTCATGTTTTGGGAGCCAATGCCAGATGGCGTCCTTGTCCATGAGCCTCCTTAGTGGCTCACACACTTCAGAGAGCCGCTGTAGGACTTTGGCCAGGTAAGTGACGAATCCGACGAAGCGCTGCACTCCCTTCACGTCAGATGGGTGGGGCATTTCCAAGACAGCCTTCACTTTTTCAGGATCCGCCTTCAATCCGGTAGAGGACAAGATGTGCCCATGAAAGCGGACCTCTGGCACTTTAAACTGAAGCTTTTTTATGCTTAGCCTTAGCTTGACCTGTCTGCATCTGACCATCAGGGCCAGCAGCTTGGCGTCATGGTCACATTCTGCCTCCTCATCACTGTCCCCACAGCCCACTACGAGGATGTCATCTGCTATGGGTTCCACACCACTGAGTCCCATCAACAGCTCGTGCTGTTTCTTTGTCTATAATGTTAAGATCAGCTGGGATGGTAAAGGAAATAAGCCCAAGGCGCTCGCATGTAGAACCTGACAGTAATGGCTGTTGACTAGCCTCAACTATTTCAAACTCAAGGGTGTCACAAACACTCTGTCACAAACAGGCCTAAAGAGGTCATGAACTGGCCTGAATACAGTTTCAGCTTGGTGCTACTCTGTGTGAGATTGTCTCTGGGCGCGAGCCTCCTTTTATCTTTAAGGCTCATAACGTTGCATGTGGCCCCTGAATCTATCTGGCATTGCTGTGGTTTATTATTAAGTAGCAGAGTGACAAACCACTTTTTTCCTTTTGCCTTCACTGCCCCTATGCACTCGCTAGCATATACATCCTCTGTGCTGTTGTTCCCTTCATCTGTGTTTGTTTCAATGGAGTGCACCTTACCCTCCTTTCTCTTGCTTTTCATGCAGACCCTTGCAAAGTGATTAGCTGTACCACAGGATTTGCATATTTTTTCATAGGCTGGGCAGTGTTCTTTTCCTCGTCCATGAGAAATGCCACAATATCGGCATGTATTGGGGTTGTCTACTGCAGAGTTGGCTGTAGTATTAGCATTAGCTGTGGCAAAGGGGAATGTCTTTACTGGCTGCCTGAATGTGGCATTGACATTGTCCATATGTTGCCTTTCTAGCTCCATGGACCTTATCCATATATCAGTAAGCTCTGCTGCACGGCATGTCTCCACTGCCAAGACCAGCGTCAGGTCACGTTCTCTCAGCAAACGTCTGCGGGTGCCCTCATCAGTTATGCCAAGCACAATCTTATCTCTGATCAGTTCATCTCTTAAAGCACCATAGTCACATGTAGCTGTCTTTTCCCTTAACCTAGTGACAAAGCTGTCAATGGACTCCCCGTCCTCCTGTTTGCAACAACCGAACACACAACGCTCGTAAATGACGTTCTTTGCTGGCTTAAATTAATGTTCAAGAGCATCAAGAATAGCTATAGCGTTACCTTGCTGAGCTGCTATTAGGTTCAGGTTGTGTTTGTATACGTGTCGGCATTCAGTTCCCATTATAGTCCTCAAAGTGGCAGCCACTACCTCATCGTCCCGTTGCTAGCGCATAGTCCTCCCATTCACCTCTAAACGTATCCCAGTTCGTGCTCCAATCCCCGCTGAGCTTCATAACAGCGGGAAGGGGAATGTTCGCTGCCATGTCTAACCGGTGCTAACAACACTGAAGCTAACTAGCAAACTCACTCTAGCTAAGGCCAATTCCGGCAAAATTTTACTCAAATAAGCATTTGTTTGGTAAACCAGAAAAGGTGACTCTAATTTGCGGAAAGCATGGCTAGTTATCCGTCTTCTGACACCATGTTTGAATGTTAAATGACGAGACAGAGACATTCATGCGAGTAACCAGCCTTGTTCTGTACATCACAATACATCCGGGTATCTCAAGCACCCCGGTATAAACACATGAGTTGCAGTAATGAACATTTACCAACAGATGGCATCACTGTGCCATCTTACACCCATAACAATATTACTGCTTGCTTACCAAGTACCAATTCCTCCTCCTGCCTTGCTAGCACACATGACTGTCCTCAAGAATCTTTGGCTAAGACGCTGGAGAAGCGGGGTCACGTGTGTTTGTTAGACAGAGAACCCTAGTCCGTGCCAGGTATGGGCCGAATCGGGAGGAAGTGGTACTTGCCAAGCAAGCAGCATGACGTCTTTTACAGTGGTGCCTAGTTACTTAGATCTACAGTTGCGCTGGGGTTGCTGTTGAGTAAACTTGAGGGGTGAATGTAGAACATGGGGATGTGTGAAACTTACTCCTCAGCCTTAAGTGTCCCGTTTGCGTCACGTCACTAGCTAGCTTTTCGGGTGGTACGATCGGCTAAGACGCTTCACGTGTGTTTGGGGCAGAGTTCCTGAGTTCGCGCCAGGTATGGGTTGACTCGGGAGGAAGTGGTACTTGCTATGCAAGCAGCTTTACACAGTGGTACTCGCTAAGCAAGCAAGATGTCCTTTACACCTAGATATTGTTATTATGTTTGTACTCTATTGGGAACTCCTATGGCCATTGTCATGCCAAACATTGGCGAAGTAACAAAGAAACAAGTGAAAGAATGTGACCCATTCATCCTTCTTAGTGCCCAAAGTGTTTACTAGTCTAGTGTGAGGCTAGTACAACAAGACATGTTTTTGAGGTCAGCTAGTTAGGCCTCTCGTGTGTGTGTGTGTGTGTGTGTGTGTGCGTGTGTGTGTGCATTGTGTGTATGTGAGTGCGTGGGTGACAGTATCAGTACCAGGAGGTGCCACGTTGTGTATCAGAGGAGAACCTGATCCCCTGAATACCCTCCGATACCCGAGATGAGATGACACCGGATCACCTCCAACTGGACAAATATTTTTTCTTTAATGAGTCTGACGCGAAGGATATACCGCTTTGTCAAGACAAGGCCCACATCCCCATCATCAGCATAAAGAAAAGACAGAGAAAAAGAGGTAGGAGGGTAGGGTGACTTGTAAAAATGTACAGATGAGTAGGTAAACCACCACTTCCCTTTGTTTTATTGTCCAACATGCAATCATTAGAAAACAAACTGGACGATCTACGATTAAGACTATCCTACCAACGGGACATTAAAAACGGTACTATCTTATGCTTCACCGAGACGTGGCTGAACGACGACACGGATAATATAGAGCTGGCTGGTTTCTCGGTGCATCGGCAGGACAGAGCAGCTACATCTGGTAAGATGAGGGGCAGGGGTGTGTGTCTATTTGTCAACAACTGCAGGTGCGCGATGTCTAATATTGAAGAAGTCTCAAGGTATTGCTCGCCTGAGGTAGAAAACCTCATGATAAGCTGTAGACCACACTATCTACCATGAGAGTTCTCATCTAATATTATTTGTAGCCATCTATTTACCACCACAAACTGATGCTGGCACCAAGACCGCACTCAACAAGCTGTGTAAGGTCATAAGCAAACAAGAAAATGCTCATCCAGAAGTGCCGCTCCTAGTGGCCGGGGACTTTAATTCAGGCAAATTTAAATCTGTTTCACCTCATTTCTACCAGCATGTCACATGGGCAACCAGAGAAAAAAAACACTAGACCACCTTTCCTCCACAAACATACACACATACAAAGCTCTCCCTCGCCCTCCATTTGGCAAATCTGACCAGAATACTATCCTCCTGAGTCCTACTTACAAGCAACAACTAAAGCAGGAAGTACCAGTGACTCAGTTGATATGGAAGCGGTCAGATGAAGCAGATGCTACGCTACAGGACCATTTTGCTAGCAGAGACTGGAATATGTTCCGGGATTTATCCAATGGCACTGAGGAGTATAACACCTCAGTCACCGACTTCATTAACAAGTGCATTGACAACATCGTCCCCACAATGACCGTACATACATTTCGCAACCAGAAGCCATGGATTACAGGCAGCGTCCGCAAGGAGCTAAAGGCCAGCGCTGTCACTTTCAAGGAGCAGGACACTAATCCAGACACATAAGAAATCCCACTGTGCCCTCTGACAAACCATTAAACAGGCAAAGCGTCAATACAGGAATAAGATTGAATCACTGAAGCATGCATGAGAGCACCAGCTGTTCCGGATGTGATCACGCTCTCCATAGCCTTGTGAGCAAGACCTTTAAACAGGTCAACATTCACCAAGCTGCGGGGCTAGACGGATTACCAGGACGTGTACTCAAAGCATGCGCGGACCAACTGGCCTTCAGTTGGTGTCTTCACTGACATTTTCAGCCTCTCCCTGACCAAGTCTGTAATACCTAAATGTTTATAAAAATAAATATATATATTTAACCTTTATTTAACTAGGCAAGTCATTTAACTTGGCATGTTTCAACAGACCACGATAGTCCCTGTGCCCAAGAAAGTGAAGGTAACCTGCCTAAATGATTACCGCCCCATAGCACTCACGTCGGTAGCCATGAAGTGCTTTGAAAGACTGGTCATGGCTCACATCAACACCATCATGCTGAAAACACTAGACCCACTCCAATTCGCATACCGCCGCAACAGATCCACAGATAACGCAATCTCAATTGCACTCTACACTGCCCTTTCCCACCTGAACAAAAGGAATACCTATGTGAGAATACTGTTCATTGACTACAGCTCAGCATTCAACACCATAGTGCTCACAAAACTCATCACTAAGCTAAGGACCCTGGGACTAAACACCTCCCTCTGTAAGTGGATCCTGGCCTTCCTGACGGGCCGCCCCAGGTGCTAAGGGTAGGCAACAACACTTCTGCCACGCTGATCCTCAACACGGGGGCCCTCTCCTCCTGTACTCCCTGTTCACCCACGACTGCATGGTCAAGCACGACTCCAACACCATCATTAAGTTTGCTGGCGACACAACAGTGATAGGCCTGATCACCGACAACTATGAGACAGCCACTAGGGAGGTCAGAGACAACAACCTCTAACTCAATGTGAGCAAGACAAAGGAGTTGATCGAGGACTATAGGACAAGGAGGGCCAAACAGGCCCAGATTAACCTGTCGCCAACAGCCAATGAAATTGCAGGGCGCCAATTTCAATCAACAGAAATCTCATAATTCAAATTTCTCAAACATACAAGTATTAAACACTATTTTAAAGATAAAATTCTCGTTAATCCAACCACAGTGTGTGATTTCAAAAAAGGCTTTTCGGCGAAAGCAGAACATATCATTATAGTCACAGAAAGAATACAGCGATTTTCCAACCAAAGAGAGGAGTCACAAAAGCAGAAATAGAGATAAAATGCATCACTAACCTTTGGTATTCTTCCTCAGATGACACTCCCGGGACAACATGTTACACAATACATGTATGTTTTGTTCGACCAAGTTCATATTTATATCCAAAAACCTCAGTTTACATTTGGCTTTGCCTCCAAAACATGCCGTGAATTTGCACAGAGCCACATCAATTTACAGAAATACTCATAATAAACATTGATAAAAGATACAAGTGTTATTCACAGAATATATACTTCTCCTTAATGCAACCGCTGTGTCAGATTTTAAAAAAAACTTTATGGAAAAGCAAACCATGCAATAATCTGAGTACGGCGCTCAGAAAACAAATCAAGCCAAACAGATATCCGCCATGTTGGAGTCAACAGAAGTCAGAAATAGCATTATAAATATTCACTTACCTTTGATGATCTTCATCAGAATGCACTCACAGAAATCCCAGTTCCACAATAAATGTTTGATTTGTTCGATAAAGTTCATCTTTATGTCCAAATGCCTCCTTTTCGTTCGCGCGTATAGCACAGTAATCAAAATTCATGAGGTGCGAGCACTAGGTGCAGACGAAAAGTCAGAGAGTTCCGTTACAGTCCGTAGAAACATGTCAAACAAAGTATAGAATCAATCTTTAGGATGTTTTTAACATAAACCTTCAATAATGTTCCAACCGGAGAATTCCTTTGTTTTCAGAAATGCAATGGAACTCAAGCTAACTCTCACGTGAACGCGCATGGTCAGCTCATGGCACTCTGGGAGAGACCTTACTCAATCCCTTCTCATTCGCCCCCACTTCACATTAGAAGCATCAAACAAGGTTCTAAAGACTGTTGACATCTAGTGGAGGCCTTAGGAAGTGCATAGACACTGTGTATTCGTAAGGCCAAGAGTTGAAAAACTACAAACCTCAGATTTCCCACTTCCTGGTTGGATTTTCTCAGGTTTTTGCTTGCCATATGAGTTCTGTTATACTCACAGACATAATTCAAACAGTTTTAGAAACTTCAGAGTTTCCTAATACTATGCATATATTAGCAACTGGGCCTGATTAGCAGGCAGTTTACTCTGGGCATGCTTTTCATCCAAACGTGAAAATGCTGCCCCCTATCCCAAACAGGTTTAACATCGGGTCGAGAGTTTTAAGTTCCTTGGTGTCCACATCACCAACAAACTATCATGGTCCAAACACACCAAGACAGTTGCGAAGAGGTCATGACATCACATATTCCCTCTCAGGGGACTGAAAAGATTTGGCATGGGTCCCCAGATTCTCAAAAAGCTTTACAGCTGCACCATCGAGAGCATCCTGACCCGTTTCATCACCGCCTGGTATGGCAACTACTCGGCATCTGACCGTAAGGTGTAAGGCATAAGACCAGAGGACATTTCTCCAATAAGTACGATCTTTGTACCCA
The DNA here is from genome assembly GCF_002910315.2 of Salvelinus sp. IW2-2015. Lineage (NCBI taxonomy): Eukaryota > Metazoa > Chordata > Actinopteri > Salmoniformes > Salmonidae > Salvelinus > Salvelinus sp. IW2-2015. The sequence goes on along the minus strand of NC_036859.1, from coordinate 143,436 downwards.
TGTGCAGTTGCAAACTGTAGTCTGGCTTTTTTATGGCGGTTTTGGAGCAGTGGCTTCTTCCTTGCTGAGCGGCCTTTCAGGTTATGTCGATATAGGACTCATTTTACTGTGGATATAGATACTTTTGTACCTGTTTCCTCCAGCATCTTCATGTCCTTTGCGATTGTTCTGGGATTGATTTGCACTTTTCGCACCAAAGTACGTTCATCTCTAGGAGACAGAAGACGTCTCCTTCCTGAGCGGTATGACGGCTGCGTGGTCCCATGGGGTTTATACTTGCGTACTATTGTTTGTACAGATGAACGTGGTACCTTCAGGTGTTTGGAAATTGCTCCCAAGGATGAACCAGACTTGTGGAGGTCTACAATTTATTTTCTGAGGTCTTGGCTGATTTCTTTTGATTTTCCCATGATGTCAAGCAAAGAGGCGCTGAGTTTGAAGGTAGGCCTTGAAATACATCCACAGGTACTACTCCAATTGAATCAAATTATGTCAATTAGCCTATCAGAAGCTTCTAAAGCCATGACATAATTTTCTGGAATTTTCCAAGCTGTTTAAAGGCACAGTCAACTTAGTGTATGTAAACGTATGACCCACTGGAATTGTGATACAGTGAATTATGAGTGAAATAATCTGTCTGTAAACCATTTTTGGAAAAAGTACTTGTGTCATGAATAAAGTAGATGTCCTAACTGACTTGCCAAAACTATAGCTTGTTAACAAGAAATGTGTGGAGTGGTTGAAAAACGAGTTCTAAAGACTCTAACCTAAGTGTATGTAAACTTCCGACTTCAACTCTAAGTATCAAAAGTAAAAGATGGTATAACATTACTGTAAAACAAAAAAACACCACCTCATTTCTTATGAGATTTTAGGATGATTGAGCAAATGGTGACATTTTTCTCTCGTGGCCTAAACTCAAAAGCTCACGCCACTAGGCAAAATATGTGCTTTGATTTCAATTAAACACAGGTAGGCTATGCTACATTTTGTTAACACCATCTGTTCTAAAATTCAATCACTGCACATAATTCAAAACACTGTAGGCTAATTCGAAACAACACTATAACTCAAGAAGATGTAAATGCATATCCCTATGAAAATGATTGAGATGAAATGGTTGGTATGCTGATGCTGCATGGACATTTCACCGGTAAAACTTGAAGAATTATCCTTCAGGATAGACAGTGAGAAATGTGAAGGGAGGGTGAACACAAAAATGTGTGTGTAAAGTAAAGTTTAAGAAACACATGCGCAGAACACGATTTGGATTTTCCGCGCTGAAGAAACGGGATCCAAGAAGGGGGGGACTGGAGCAGACCTGCTGTTTTCAACTCTCTAGAGACAGCAGGAGAGGTAGAGATACTCTCAATGATAGGCTATGAAAAGCCAACTGACATTTACTCCTGAGGTGCTGACCTGTTGCACCCTCGACAACTACTGTGATTATTATTATTTGACCATGCTGGTCATTTATGAACATTTGAACGTCTTGGCCATGTTCTGTTATAATCTCCACCCGGCACAGCCAGAAGAGRACYGGCCACCCCTCATAGCCTGGTTCCTCTCTAGGTTTCTTCCTAGGTTTTGGCCTTTCTAGGGAGTTTTTCCTAGCCACCGTGCTTCTACACCTGCATTTGCTTGCTGTTTGGGGGGACGGGGGCAGGACAGGGAGGTTAACTACGGATCCACAGCCTCGGCCATAAAAGTATCCACTGACACCGAACCCTCACAAGGCTGAACTCAGCTGCCTCCCCAGAAAGACGTGACATAACCAACATTCTGTATTTCATATTACAGTACACCTACTGTAATATAAATACAGTATCAAAGCTACTACTGTGTAATGACACACAGTACAATACCATAAAATGGACTTTATCATATTGTAAAAAGTAAATGCTATTGTAATCGGAATGAATGAATGGATGAATGAAATGTGTGTATTTCACGGTACTTACCGTAATTACATGGGATTGGTGCAAGCAGGTTGGTGCTTGGTATAGTGTTTACACATTACAACACATCAATTCATATTTTGTGTTTCATATCACTTGCATTTCTAGAGGCATTAACAAAGGCTTCCCAACTGGCAGTGACTACAGGGCGAAACAGACTAATAGGACATTTCAAAATGCTCAACCATTTAAGGCAGGGATCATCAACTAGATTAAGCCGGGCTGATTTTTTATTGTGCGGATGGTCAGGGGGCAGGAACATAATGACAAATAATTTGTAGACTGCAAATTGACTGGAAGAAGCCCAAACAGATATAATATCACCTCTACATTACCTGACACTATAGACCAGACCTGGGCAACTCCAGTCCTCGGGGGCCTGATTGGTGTCACACTTTTGCCCCAGTCCCAGCTAACACACCTGACTCCAATAATCAACTAATCATGATCTTCAGTTTATAATGCAATTCGTTTAAATCTGCTGTGTTTCCTAGGGATGGGGGAAAGTGTGACACCAATCAGGCCCCCGAGGATGTGAATTGTCCAGGCCTGCTCTAGACCCACTGCAATTTGCATACCGCCCCAATAGATCCACAGACAATGCAATTGCCATCGCACAGCTCACTGCCCTATCACATCTGGATAAGAAGAATACCTATGTAAGAATGCTGTTTATTGACTATAGCTCAGCCTTCAACACCATAGTACCCTCCAAGCTCATCATTAAGCTCGGAGCTCTGGGTCTGAACCCCGCCCTGTGCAACTGGGTCCTGGACTTCCTGATGAGACACCTTCAAGTGGTAAAGGCAGGAAACATCACCTCCACTTCACTGATCCTCAACACAGGAGCCCCACAAGGATGTGTGCTCAGCCCCCTCCTGTACTCCCTGTTCACCCATGACTGCGTGGCCACGCACGCCTCACACCCAATCATCAAGTTTACAGATGACACAACAGTAGTAGGCCTGATTACCAACAATGACAAGACAGCCTACAGGGAGGAGGTGAGGGCCCTGGCTGAGTGGTGCCAGGAAAATAACCTCTCCCTCAACGTCAACAAAACTAAGGAGCTGATAGTGGACTTCAGGAAACAGCAGAGGGAGCATGCCCCTATCCACATCGAACGGGACTGTAGTGGAGAAGGTGAAAAGCTTCAAGTTCCTCTGCGTACACATCACTGACAATCTGAAATGGTCCACCCACACAGACAGTGTGGTGAATAACAACCTTAGGAAGCTGAAGAAATTTGACTTGGCCCCTGAGACCCTCACAAACTTTTACAGATGCACAATTGAGAGCATCCTGTCGGGCTGTATCACCACCTGGTACGGCAACTGCACCGACCGCAATCACAGGGCTTTCCAGAGGGTAGTGCGGTCTGCCCTACCCATCACTGGGGCCAGCATTCCAGAGTTGCCTCTTCATTGTTGACGTTGAGACTGGTGTTTTGTGGGTACTATTTAATGAAGCTGCCAGCTGAGGACTTGTGAGGCGTCTGTTTCTCAAACTAGACACTCTAATGTACTTGTCCTCTTGCTCAGTTGTGCACCGGGGCCTCCCACTCCACTTTCTATTCTGGTTAGAGTCAGTTTGCACTGTTCTGTGAAGGGAGTAATACACAGCGTTGTACGAGATCTTCAGTTTCTTGGCAATTTCTTGGCAAAAATGTTTGAATGGTAGTGTATATATTTCTTTATATAAAAAGAAAAGTATCTGCATTCACCCCAAACAGTAGGTGGCGACAATACCCTTTTTTGGGGGATGTCATTGTAAATAAGAATTTGTTCTTGACCGACTTTTCTAGTTAAATAGAAATAAATAAAACCTTAAGAAGAAGAAACGTCCGTGACCCGGAACTACTTATTTATCCTTGCCGGCTTCACAGCGGGTGGGATTTCCGCAATATCAAGTATGGCGAAGACATACGATTATTTGTTTAAATTACTGTTAATCGGAGATTCTGGTGTCGGGAAGACATGCGTGTTGTTTAGGTTCTCAGAGGATGCATTTAACTCCACATTCATCTCCACCATAGGTAGGTGTGACTTTGGTTAGCCACACAATTTCATGTTTACAAAACGTCTCATCACCACATAAAGCAGCTAGCTTATTAGCCTTTGATTATTGAGTAACGGACTAAATAAAGTTAGTTAGCTAACGTTCTATAATCACATTGATTAAAGTGTAAAGTTACAATGCCATTGACGTTATCTGTAGTACATAGCTATATCTTATCCAAACATTTAAGCTATCATTAGCTTTACAGCTAGCTAGTTAAATTTAAGTAGATACTGTAGATTGTTAGCCTGTTTTTTTAACTTTATGAACTTTCTATAGTTTACTAATTGTTAGCGCCAGTAGATAACATCAGCTATCTTTAAATCCGCCAGCTAAATCCAAATGTTAGTGTAGCTACGGGTCAAATATATTTCTAACTAACTCAAGATAGTTAATCTGTGTCGTTTATAGCGGGAGAAAATGAAACATAGTGGGCAGTAACATGTATTTGCATATTTCCGTTAGAGAGCTTCTTCTGTGAAGTGGGCGTGTGCAGAACATAATTCATGGCGTATTATCCAGCTAGTTAAGAATTCGGCTAGTTTACCCTGGATGCTGTTGATGCCACATATCATAAACATGAACCTTTTACCTTTTTTATTGTATAGGAAGTTGTAGATGTAACTGTATGCTCCTAGAGATGAGTCATACCTAGCCATTAAGCACAATAGTATCTAATTTCATATTCCCTGCCCCTTTTATTATTCTCCTGTAGGAATTGACTTTAAAATTAGAACAATAGAACTAGATGGCAAGAAGATAAAGTTACAGATATGGTAAGTTGTGTCCTTTTCATGCACTTCTCCTTGAGCGTCAACTGCTTTTCATACAGAGAGAATGAGAAGGGGTAGGCTTAGGCTACGCCCCGAAGGATTTTGCCTTGCAGTTATTTTTATTTATTTAACAAGGCAAGTCAGTGAAGAACAAATTCTTATTTACAATGATGGCCTACACCGGCCAAATTCAGACGACGCTGGGCCAATCCCTATGGGACTCCCAATCACGGCCGGTTGTGATACAATCTGGATTCGAACCAGGTTGTCAGTAGTGACGCCTCTAGCACTGAGATGCAGTGTCTTAGATCACTGTGCCACTTGGAGCCCATACAGAGAGAATGAGCGTTGTATAGCTAGGTAACTATCCTGGAGGATATGAATAATGTCCATGTAATTCAGCTGATTGTTGTTGTCTTTTGCAGGGACACAGCAGGACAGGAGCGTTTTCGAACAATCACAACAGCATACTATAGAGGAGCAATGGTGGGTAAACACATCTTTCTTCTTCCTCGAGGCATTGACTCAACATTGAAGATTTTATTTCCGGTTTTCCATCCTCTGACGTTTCATTGTCTTGCATCTCTCTGCAGGGTATCATGCTAGTCTACGACATCACCAATGAAAAGTCCTTTGAAAACATCAAGAACTGGATACGTAACATAGAGGAGGTATGTTTGCTTACATTTCTATTGTATGATATTCTATTCTAAATACGACCCAGATACTGACTGACTAGTAGTTCTCTAGTTTAATCTGTCAAAGTCAACAGTATGTAGTATTTGTATCCTAGTATTAAACCACTTTTGTCTTCTCCATAGCATGCATCGGCTGATGTTGAGAAGATGGTCCTTGGTAACAAATGTGACATCAATGACAAACGGCAGGTGTCCAAAGAAAGAGGAGAGAAGGTGAGTTTTGCTGCAATCATGTAATGAATCACAAGTTCAGTTCTTCTGGTTGTTACTGTACAGCCTAAATGGCTTGGATGATGTAGAGCAGTGGTCACCAACCTTTTCTCAGTCAAGATCACTTTTGCAGTCAAAAAGCAAGCTGAGATCTACTGCTTTTTTACATTAACCTCACACAAATAGTTTTTTAGTAATGAGGTTTGGGCAGTAGGCCTAATTCACAGCATATTGGCTATATGATTGGCCTGCCAATATTGTTATGGTCAAATCACGATGTCAGTGATCTTCAGGTCAAAAATGCGGCGCTCTAGAAAGATGCCTGAGTTTCCGAATTGGATGCCCGTTCAAAATTATTTTTGCCAACCGCTTCTCACGGTCCCTGCTCTCTCCTTCCTTTCCTCCGGTGAGACTGACCAGAGAGAAGGGACACTGTCTTCCACCTGATGGTGAAACTCGAGTCGCACCGCATCTGCCTCATGCACAAATTCCTGTTGTTCCTATGACCAGAGAAAGTGAAATATTCCTTATTATTAAAATCGACATGACGAGCTGCTAATAATAATTAAACACAAGGCTATCAATTCTTGGCTACTCATTCATTGCAGCTGCAGCCCGAGCGGAAGTACGAAGAAGCGCGTTTTGTAATAGTGTTGAATAAAAACTGTGACAGTCCTGAATATGAACTTAAACATGAACTCACTCATAAAAACAGCAGCTCTTTGCTGAATTCGTTGACAGTCTCTCTGTAGTCATGGTTTTAAAAGTTGTTAAATCTTACGCAGGTTAGTAGCCTATTAAACTTGGCTGTGGCCAGGGTCATGGAAGCTCTGTAGCCACGGTGATTTGAGCTATCTGATTGGGCAGGACTTTTGAATCAAGTTCACCTACTGGCAACAGCTCAATACGATCGCGATCGACCGGTTGGCGACCACTGACGTAGAGCATTGTGGTCTGCCATGTTGTGTAGGTACATAAAAAATAAAAAAAATGATAGAAACTGACGATAGTAACTAGGATGACGATAGTAACTAGTAACACACACATGACGATAGTAACTAGGATTGACGGTATCCAGATTTTCATGTCATCATACATCCTTCTCTCATCCCAGGATTTACGGTATTACCGGCTTAGTACACAAGGGGGCGACAAAAATGCAAAAAAAGACCATTGGTCGTCTATACCAGAATGCTAACATAATTAGCACAAGTAATAGTGAATTTCCATGGAGACTGCTTGCTAAATATGTTATCAAATGAAAATAAACAAATTGTAATGACAGGCAATCAGCTCATAAAGTTATACATAAATAGGTAGGAGCTACCAAATGTCTGCTTGTCTGAAGGAAGAACTGTACTGGCTCTGGTGCAGCATGTGCACACACTGTGTCTGTCTGTCTGGAGTGGCTAGGGCAACAGGCCTGCCTGTTCTGGTTAGAGAAGAGGGTGGAGGAGCAGACGGGCCAAGAACAGAGAGGAGAAAAGACACAAGAAAATCAAGATAGCAGTGGCAGCTGTACATATAATTCATCCAAAGGGCTTTGACTTCTCAAACACGGCAGAAAGATAACACTATATGATGCCTCGTCTCCTTTTACTCCCCCCCCCCCCCCCCTTCTCTGCCCCGAACGGGCAGGATTAGTCAACGCGTCTAAGTTTAACTTGCTAGTTAACACAGAATTCTGTGTTTGTCACGCAGAAAAAAAACGGGACTAGCTGATCGTAAAAGCTGATCTAAAATGCTTCATATTGTAATTCCTGCTCGACACATTTTTGCTTCAGTTGCACTTCTCCGCTCTGGTGAGAATTCACGAACAGGCATTCTATCAGCAGACCACGCTCTGACTGATGTGTAGCTGCTTTTCTCTGGTCTTTTCTAGGTGTATCATACTTTTCTCCTGTAAAATGCAAGATTAACTTTAAGAAATACATTAGGAAATGTAACTGGCTACATTCTTTCTATGGAAAACAGAAATATGATGGCCATGCATCATATTTGCCAAAAGAGCTTGCTTTTTCATTCTAAGCTCATTTATTTGTGTGGCTGCCAGCCATATAGCGCTGCAATTCTGTTGTCATCTGATGAAAATGAAGCTATTTTCTGCCGAATGTGTTGCACTAATGTATTCTCTGTGAAAGAACTACCGTTGCACGCCCCTGATCACTCTATTGAAGCAAGAAAAACACTGACTTTCAATATAAAATGTGACCCGTCAATACACAGCTGGACTCACCTGCTACCACTTTCTCCCGTTTTGCTATTTACAAACAAACACTTCATTGGCTCAACTGTTCTGGTGAACTACGATAAGCTTCATAATGTAAAATAATGTGACCGGTGAAATAAAGAATGCTATCTGCTTTATCTCCTAATGCACAAGTTGACTGCAGGTATTTACTTAAGTAGCTACAAATCTTAAAATGTATTGAAAAACTTGAGATAAATAGTTTTGACTGTATTCAAAAAACATTCAGTGGCTATTTCCAAATACACCAGTATATGGCATACGGCCCAAGCCTAATAGTAACATTAGCCTGGTAATAACCACTGAAATCATTACAAAACCAATGGAAAACAAAGGCTACAGTTTCAGAAAGCATCAGATATGGCAAAATTGATGGATAGAGGAATTATCCCCCACAACTTTCCGCGGCAAGGCAGGGCGAACCTCCAGACTTCGTTGAAGACACGGGCAAAATAAATCCTGATGTGCCTGATGTAGAGTCAAAGCATTACTCCCTTCTTTTCTCAGCTGGCGTTGGAGTATGGTATCAAGTTCATGGAGACCAGTGCAAAGGCCAATATCAATGTGGAAAATGCCTTTTTGACACTTGCACGAGACATCAAATCGAAGATGGACACAAAATTGGTGAGTTCAACCTCCCTTTCTTCCACTTTTCCATATGAACAATAGATTATAGTTCAACAATGACTTAGGTTTTAAGAAGGAACTTTAAGAATGTCAACATTTTTTTTAAAGTTTCAAATAAACTGTCTTTGTTCCAGGAGGGCAATAGTCCCCAGGGGAAAAGCCACGGGGTGAAGATCTCTGAGCCCCAGAAGAAGATCAGCTTCTTCCCCTGTGCCCTACTGTGAGGACCAGACCAAGGTTTCATCCTAAATGGAACCCTATTCCCTATTTAGTACACTACTTTTGACCATGGCTTATAGGGCTCTGGTCAAAAGTAGTACGCTATGTTGAGAATAGGGTGCTGTTTGGGCCTTGCCTGCCCATCCCTGGCTGGGGCGCTGACTAGCTGGACACAACTGGACTGTGCTTGCTCCCAGCACCCCCTCTCCTTCTACCTATTTTCTTCAACCTGTCCCAATTCGCTCCCAACCTCTTCCCCTTGGACCTAACCTTTTAGATGTTTGTGCATCTGAAGTGTTTGGATAAGCAGTTTAGTGTTGGAGCTTCCACCATATTGTTTACACCTTACAGATCTGAACATTGAAGACTTAGGACCAACGGGAATTGGTAGGGAGAGAATTGGGAATTGCCTCCCTCCCTGTCCTCCTCTCCAAACATCATGCTCAAGGGCAGGTTGACTACTCCACGTCTCCCATTCACAACGTCCCCATGATACCTGGTGATGCTGCAGTTCTTCCAGCTCGCTCACCAAGCTCGAGTTTCTCTCTCCGCGAATTCAGACAGACTGATCAACCGGTGAACCACTTGTTTTTCAAAACTTTGTTCAAATATAATTTCACACAAAAGATGGACTCTTCCTTCCTTCTGTTTGACATTGGTCTCTCTACGTATATAAAAATTTTCACACTCACTCACCTGGATGCACAACTGCCAAAGTTGGAGCCCCACATACTTCCCTGTTAGAGTAGCTTGAATAACCTCAGAGGTTTGGGTTAGGGAACATGATGTGGATCTTTAGATGATTTTTACTCCCTAGCCACATTGTTAACATGATCCAGATTCTGATAGGCTTTTTTTGGTTTGATGGAACAGAGTTGTTACATGAATGATGAAATATGCCTTGAAGATGCACAATCTTTCAGGAAAGAGTGATGCCTAAATCCTTTGATTATTCAGACTAAAAGAAAGACACAATTTGTTCAATTTTGCATTCCATTCTGTTTTCCGTTTAAGACGATCATTTAGTGCTACAGTACTCTAAACATGAGATGTTTGAATTGCAACAAGCCGCTTTCTCTGAATGTTCTTGTGCTGTAGCTATTCCACTGTTGTTTGACTTGTTTACTGCCAGTCCCTGGTCTTTTTTCTTCCGGCTTGAGAACGTTCACACACGAATGTCCTTGAAGGTTTACCTCTTAAGACAAGGCCCGGGACTACATTCCAGCTCTACAGTGTTTCTTCTCTAGAACACTATTGTGTCAAATTTGTTGAAATGTAATATTGTACAGAGTTGACACTTAGGAATTAGGTTGTCTTTTCAGACGCACCCATAGTGTGTTTTGTTTTCAGTCAGGGCAGCACGGCAACAACATCCATTCATGAGATCTGGTTTATCCCCAGCTGTATGACATCTCTGAACAGGGGTGTGTGTCTGTCTGTCTGCTAGTACAAACCGCAATGTTACAGTGTGGACAGACAAACAAACAGGTTCCAATCCTTGCACTTTACCAGTAACCTGTGTGTAGTCTGTGCCAAGTGATTATTTCGCAATACAAGACGAGCATTTTATTTTGGTTGGATTATGGCATTTCTGATCTATTTGATTGGATTATGGTAATGAGTGGTAGATACTTTGTCCATACCTTAGATAATATATGAATTCTATTAGACAATTATTGCACCTTTTTATAACTGGCTTTCTATCCTTTTCTACTTTTAATTTGTGTTCTACGGTTTAGGGCCTGTGTTCACAAATGTCTCAGAATATGAATGCTGATCTAGAATCAGGTACTCCCTCTTATTTGTTATGATTTAAAAGGCAAAACTGATCCTAGAATAGCATTCCTGCTCTGATACGCTTGATACATGCGGGCCCTGGCATCAGTAAAGAAATCCTACATTGTCATGGTGGTTGTTCCAACAATAATTTGTTATGGTATGGTGTTTACAGTTGCAGTTGTATGCTTCTGCCCTGACAGATTTGAGTATACTCCGTATGTGATGATCTCTTGGCTTATGAAGTCAAGTTAAAACCAGTCAACTTCACCAAGTTTTTGGTTTGTTGTGGTATGTCCTCTGTTTTGTTTGTCCTTTTGGTCAGAACCTTGTCTGACAGCTAGGTGGCACCATATCACCAGCTGACACTGTTATAACATGGGAATAATACATTGCGTGTTCTAACAGCAAGAACATATCCTTAGTATGCACTGACAATTCCATTAAGATGCTGTGTAATGTTTTGGAAATGGAAGGAAAAATGTGCATGTGTTATGTAAAAAATGTTGCTTTGTTGATCTATACCATCGAGTCCTCTTTACCACAGACTTTCCAGTTTTCCACTTCCTGTTATTTTACATGTCTGGGTGCCAGTCTGTTTGTGCTATCATGCCAACTCCTTTATCCTAGCCTGCACTTATCTATATCTACAACTGTACTGGGACCTAATATTGCACCCTCCTCTAAACCACTTAATAATCACTAATACTCAGTCTTTTCCAGTTTGGAGCAAGCCTGATCCCACATCTGTCTGTGCTCTTGTCAATTCCATGACTGTCATTGTCAAGCCATTGCAAGTGTTTGACATGAGAATTCCAGGAGTTGGCAAGAGAGCAGAAACAGGCTTTCACCCAGCTAGTTTGAAGCTATGCATTATGACATTTGGACCTCTCCATTTTTGTGTATGTCTGTTATTTTGAGAGTTCTATATTTGTGAAATGGTTGTCCCACATATGTCATACATTCTTCCTTTAAAAACCTGTCTCTTGATGTGAAACTCGATGACGCTCTTATTGAAAGAGTATGGACTTGTTTGTCTTGCCTTGAGCCAAGCATATGACCAACTTATACTTGTTTTTCCCCTTCTATTTTTGGTACTTTGAATGCAATGATATGCTAGATTTTTAGTGATACTGAAGATGGGTAGACCGAGGTTGGCACAAAGGAGAGATTACTGTTTTCTTTCTTTTGGTAGCTTTAATCTAACAGTAAAATGTGTTATCCATGTCTCCTTGTTCTTTCTGTCAGTAAAGGTGTGAATTCTGATTTTCTCCATTGACATCAATGCATGACTAAGTGAAAATGCCGGATTAGGAAAAGTTAGGATTCACCCCTAAATGCATATCAAGAGCACATTTTCATTCCATTGTCGATTGCGAGATACACCGGGAGAATCAAATAACGTAAGTTACATTTTGAAAGAAACTGTTGTAAGTACGTCATGTAAAAAAATAAATAATAATGTCTACTTTAATTGTACTGTACTTTCTAAAATCATACTGAAATTGATCTGCAGTTTTGGAGATATCTGTGCTTTTGATTTAATATAATAATATTCTTTAAAAAATTGTGATTTTGTATTTATTTTATTTTAAATGACTGTTACAGGCCTTATTTACTGGAAACTAAACGGGGGAGGGGATGACCAAAACAGGGAGGGACTACCTGAACTTTTGGTTGTTCTCTCTCATTTTCATTGCAAAACCTTTGCCTATGGTGTGTGTGCACTAATGAGTGACTACATACATTGTGGATAGGGACTATTGAGTGTCTGTTGAACAAATGAGTTTACAATGGAGTGTATATGCGTCCATGACACAGATGCCTCTCCCTCCATTACTTCTCTATGTTTCAGTGAAATATCGCGGCAGATGTTTCTATAGGCTGCTGTAACTGAGCCCCGGTAGACGAGAATACAAATCTACTGTTGGTCATCATAGTTAAGGAGCCCAATCCTGATAGCTATAGGAGTTAGATCTTTGTAATATACTATTTAGCTGCAATAGCAGGTCAGCTGCCAATGTACTTGGATAAAAACACAAGACTCTGGGCTGGCCTACATTGCCATGAAGAAACAAGAAGGCCCACACATACAACATGTTCATACAACATAATTTAGAGAATGTTTACAGTGCGTTCAGAAAATACTCAGACCCCTTGACTTTTTCCACATTTTGTTACATTACAGCCTTATTCTAAAATGGCTAAAATAAGAAGGGTTTTCATCAATGTATACACAATACCCCATAATGACAAAGTAAGTTTAAAAAAATGTTTGCAAATGTATTGAAAATAAAAAACATATCTTATTCACATAAGTAATCAGACACTTTGCTATGAGACTCTAAATTGAGCTCAGGTGCATCCTGTTTCCATTGATCATCCTTGATGTTTCTACAACTTCATTGGAGTCCACCTGTGGTCAATTCAATTAATTGGAAATTGTTTGGAAAGCACACACCTGTGTAGCTAAGGTCCCCTAGTTGACAGTGCATGTCAGAGCAAAAACCAAGCCATGAGGTCGAAAGAATTGTCCGTAGAGCTCCGGGACAGAATTGTGTCGATGAAAAGATCTGGGGAAGGGTACCAAAACAGTAATGCACCATTGAAGGTCCCCAAGAAAACAGTGGCCTCCATCATTCTTAAATGGAATAAGTTTGGAACCACCAAGACTCTTCCTAGAGCTGGCCGCCCGGCCAAACTGAGCAATCTGGGGAGAAGGGCCTTGGTAAGGGAGGTGACCAAGAACCTGATGGTCACTCTGGAGAGGGGAGAGCCTTCCAGAAGGACAACTGTCTCTGCAGCACTCCACCAATCAGGCCTTTATGGTAGAGTGGCCAGACGGAATACACTCGTCAGTAAAAGGCACATGACAGCCCGCTTGGAGTTTGCTAAAAGGCCTCAGACCATGAAAATCAAGATTCAACTCTGGCCTGAATGTCAAGCGTCACATCTGGAGGAAACCTGACACCATCCCTACAGTGAAGCATGGTGGTGGCAGCATCATGCTGTGGGGATGTTTTCAGTGGCATGGACTGGGAGACTAGTCAGGATAGAGGGAAGATGAACGGAGCAAAGTACAGAGAGATCCTTGATGAAAACCTGCTCCAGAGCACTCAGGACCTTTGGGGTGAAGGTTCACTTTCCAACAGGATAACAACCCTAAGCACATCGCCAAGACAACACAGGAGTGGCTTCTGGACAAGTCTCTGAATGTCCTCGAGTGACCCAACCAGAGCCCGGACTTGAACCCGATCGAACATCTCTGGAGAGACCTGAAAATTGCTGTACAGCGACGCTCCCCATCCAACCTAACAGAGCTTGAGAGGATCTGCAGAGACAAATGGGAGAAACTTCCCAAATACAGGTGTGCCAAGCTTGTAGCGTCATACCCAAGAAGACTTGAGGCTGTAATCGCTGCCAAAGGTGTTTCAACAAAGTACTGAGTAAAGGTCTGAATACTTATGTAAATGTTATTTCATTTTTTATAAATTAGCAAAAAAATCTAAAACATGTTTTTTGTGTTGTAATCATGGGGTGTTTTGTGTAGATTGATGAGGGGGAAAAAACTATTTAATCAATTTTAGAATAAGGCTTTAACCTAACAAAGTGGGAAAAGACAAAGGGTCTGAATACTTTCCGAAGGCACTCTAGATAGATCCAAGGTGGACTCCAATGTAATTCTTCCTAAAGTGTATTTTTCATTGCTAGTGTTTATGGCATACTCTTTAGTCTTCATATCCTATCCTATGGAAGGTACTTTGGGAATAAAGACAACATACATGTTAGAAAACAGCTTTTTGACTTACCTGGCTAAATAAGAACTGTACAGGAAACCTGGACTAAAAAAGCATGCTCAATGGATCGTTTGTTATCCAGGACTGGGCTAAATCTGTGTATGAAAACCAGCCCTCAAAATAACAAGTATGAAGTTATGGCTCGTTATTTCCCCATTATGTATCAGGAAAAACTCATGGCTCTAACCAGTGGTGATTTTAGTATGTAAATCTTGGTGGGGAAACCTCCCCCCCAAATGTTTTTTGCACTATAATGGTGACAAACAGTGCCCACAAACTGTTAGGGCCTACATAAAGCTTGTCCCAACAGCAGAGTCCCAACAACGTATCACTGCTACACCTGGCTATCAGTGGAACCTTGTCTGGCAGTGAAACAGTTCATTCAGCCTCATTTGCTGCCTTTTAAAAAACATAGCCACTATGGCTGACTTGCTTAAACAAATATGGTTTCTGCTGACAATTGAGATTTACAAACTATGGCATAAGGGGACGAAGAGCAGATAAGAGGCAATCCGTAATTTTGATTAAGACATTAAAGAGTGAGCTAGGAGAGACGTAGTCAATATAGCTATTTGTTCAGCACTTTTGAAATGTACAGCGACATAATTCAGAACATGGGCAGTTCTTACAGTGTTCTCCCTGTACACCAGGTCAGAACCGTGAGATAAATAAAGGTTTGATGTAATTTTACCTGTGGCCAATAACCTTGTTCCTTCGTGGATCGACACTTCTAATGTAACTCTATGGCAGCACCCAAGGGGCTTGAATTTTCGAGCTCTCCCCGTAGATTTTACGGTGACGTAATGTCCCCATGAGTGATAGAACACTGAGCTAATCACGGCGCTACTAGAAGACATTAACAACTCCTACGCTCTGTATTTTCCACCGCCTGCACCATCACCACAGAGATCACTGAGCTAGGCTGCATTTTGGAGTTCCCTTACTCAAGAAAGCGACAAAAGAGACCATGTTTATTAACTCAATGTTTTATTGATTTTTGTTTAATTGTTTGCAAACTGATATGTGATACGTATTAATGTCAAAATAACATGCAAAACAGGCAACTTTTTGAATGACGGGTTGCCACTGGCTCTAACTATGAAGGCACTCTGCACACCAGACAGACCTGAGGAAGTCTGGTGTGCGGAAAATCTCACACACCATCCGCACCTTGTCCTCCATCTGCTCATTCCGCTTCAGCTTGTTTAGGGTCTTCTCCAGGTCAGACATACACAGGAAGTTATTGTTGAAGTCTGAGAGGAAAGCAGGAAGAACAGAGTAAGCTAGGTAGTCTACTAGTCTCAAGGACTTTGTCTGTTTTCACTTAGCCAATATGTATGCACTAAGTCCTGGTTTGATGTCGTGACCTTTGTTGATTGTTTCTCTTCAATGAGGTTGTTAACCCTGTCAGTCAGGCCACAGAGGTGATGAAAGGGTCTAATCAACAATTGTGACTAGAAGCTGTCATTGTATAATACTGTATATGATGTATGACTGATGACTATGTATGATGACTAGGTTGTTTACTGTATCATATTTCCATGTTCCTGAACATAACCAACAAACCTCATATGAGAGAAAAGGCCAGTTCACACGCTTTTACTTTTTTTTCGTCCAGTAGCTAAGCCTTTCTGAATGGAGCTTTCCTGCATTTTCTTTTATGAATGAATGGCTGAAAATGTTAATTGACCCATGACTGTGGTCTCCGCTCCACCGCCTGCGGTGAAACATCTTTATCTGTCATCGCCGGTTAATTAACCGGTATGGTTCCACAAACCATACAAGGCCTTTTTTTGTACAGCCAGGCTACATGTACACTGAGTGTACAAAACATTAGGAATGTTCTTTCCATAACATAGCTTTCACCTCCTCAGTCTATGATCCCTTATTGATGTCACCTGTTAAATCCATGTCAATCAGTGTAGATGAAAGGGAGGAGACAGGTTAATTAAAGAAGGATTTCTAAGCCTTGAGACAATTGAGACTTGTGTATGCGTGCCATTCAGAGGGTGAATGGGCAAGACAACAGATTGAAGTGCCTATGAACGGGGTATGGTAGTAGGTGCCAAGCGCACCAGTTTGTGTGAAGAACTGCATTGCTGCTGGGTTTTGCACGCTCAACTGTTTCCCGTGTGTATCAAGAATAGTCCACCACCCAAAGGACATACAGCTGGCCAGTGGTTGAAATAGGGTAATTGATAAAAGAGGCCACATGAGGCTGACACTTTGTGTAGAGCACTAGATGGGCTACAGTTAGTCAACTGACAGTCCAGTACAACATTGGTGCCCAAAGACCCATAAAAGAAGGCACAACTCGTCTTACCTTGACACAAATGGGGTATGGCAGCTGACGACTTGAGTTCTACTTCTTTCAGCACAAAACAAGAAACTGCCTGGTATGATGAATCCCGGTTTCTGCTGTTTCACGCTGATGGGAGGACTAGGGTATGGAGAAAAGGCTGCTAGTGGTGGTGTGGGTGTGTTTTCATGGCACACATTGGGCCCCTTGATAAAAGTGGGGCAACGTTTGAATGTCGCAGGATATCTGAACATCATTGTCCCATAATGCCCCATGCCACAAGGCTAGGATTGTCCAGGAATGGTTCCACGAACATGAGTGAATTCAGCTTCCTGCAGTGGCCTGCCCAGTCACCAGATCTCAATCCAATTGATTATCTGTGGGATGAGATGGAACGAGCTATTCGGAGTAGATTCACTACAGCCAACTTGACACAACTGTGGGAAGCATTGGCGTCAACTTGGGCCAGCATCCCTGTAGAATGCTTTCGACACCTTGTAAAGTCCATGCCCTGACGAATTGAGGCTTGTCTGAAGGCAAAAGGGTTGTCACTCAATATTAGGAAGGTGTTCCTAATGCTTTGTACACTCAGTGTATATACACAGTGTGTTCGTATTCATACCCCTTGACTTTTTCCACATGTTTTGTGTTACAGCCCAAATTCAAAACGTACTAAATATATTTTCTCACCAATCTACACACAATACCCCATAATGACAAAGTGGGAAAGACATTTTTGCAAATTTATTGAGAATGAAATACAGAAACATCTAATTTATATAAGTATTCACATCCCTGAGTCAATACTTTGTAGAAGCACCTTTGGCAGTGATTACAGCTGTGAGTCTCTAAGCACTTTCCACACCTGGATTGTGGAACATTTGCCCATTTGATTATTTTCAAAGCTCTAGTCAAGCTCTGTCAAATCATTGCTAGACAACCATTATCAGGTCCTGCCATAGATTTTCATGTAGATTTAAGTCAAAACTGTAACTTGGCCACTCAGGAACATTCACTGTCTTCTTGGTAAGCAACTCCAGTGTAGATTTGGCCTTGTGTTTTAGGTTATTGTCTTGCTGAAAGGTGAATTAATCTCCCAGTGTGTGGTGGAAAGCAGACTGAACCAGGTTTCCTGTGCTTAGCTCCATTCCGTTTTCTTTTTATACTGAAAAACTCCCCGGTCCTTAACGATTGCAAGCATACCAATAATACGATGCAGCCATCACTCTGCTTGAAAATCTGGAGAGTGGTACTCAGTAATGTGTTTTTTTGGATTTGCCCCAAACATAACACTTTTTTATTCAGGACAAAAACCTAAATGCTTTGCCACATTTTTGCAGTATTGCTTTAGTCCCTTGTTGAAACAGGATGCATGTTTTGGTATATTTTATTCTGTACAGGCTTTCCTCTTTTTCCTCTGTCAATTAGGTTATTATTGTGGAGTAACTACAATGTTGCTGATCCATCCTCCGTTTTCTCCTATCACAGCCATTAAACTCTGTAACTGTTTTAAAATGTAATAACTCTACCTACATGTACATATTACCTCAATTATCTCAACACCTGTGCCCCTGCACGTTGACTCTGTACCGGTACCCCCTGTATATAGCCCCGCTATTGTTATTTACAGCTGCTCTTTAATAATTTGTTATTCTTGTCTCTTACTTATTTATTTATTATTTTTTAACATTTTCATTCTGTTTCACTTTTTTGTAATGTTTTTTTATTATTAAAATGTTTTTTTATAGGTATTTTCTTAACTGCTTTGTTGGTTAAGGTCTTGTAAGTACCTGTTCTATTCGGCGTACTTGACAAATTCGATTTGATTTGCTTTGAAAGTCACCATTGGCCTCATGATGAAATCCCTGAGCGTTTTTCTTCCTCTCCGGCAACTGAGTTAGGAAGGACGCCTGTGTCTTTGTAGTGACTGGGTGTATTGATACACCATCCAAAGTGTAATTAATAACCACACTGTTTAAAGGGATATTCAATGTATGCTTTCGATTTTTTTTTTTACCCACCTACCAATTCCCTTCTTTGCGAGGAATTGAAAAACCTCCCTGGTCTTTGTGGTTGAAATTCACTGCTTGAATGTGGGACCTTGGAGATATTTGTCCAGTATATGTGAGGTACAGAGATTAGGTAATTAAAAAATCATGTTAAACACTCTTATTGAGTCCAAGCAACTTATTATGTGCTTGTATGACTTGTAAAACACTTTTTATTGAGGCTTGCCATAACAAAGGGGTTGAATAATTATAGACGCAATAACTTCTTTTCATTTTTTCATACTTTTTAAAAACGTTGACATTATGTGTCACAATGCCACAATCTCAATTTAATCCATTTTAATTTCAGGCTGTAACACAACAAAATGTGGAAAAAGTTGAGGGGTGTGAATACTTTCTGAAGGCTGCCTGGACTCCTCTATAATGCCCTTATCAATCATTCACAACCTTTTGGTCCTCCAAGCGTGGTTATTATACTCTACATCTATAGCCTCTGCTCCAGCTGCTCACCTCCATGGCTACAAGAATGAGGCCCTTTTTGTAAGTTGCTTCTTAATAGTTATCCATGACCATAGTCCATAGACTTTAATTAGTATTTGAACCCAGGTCTGATCCCATCTTCTATGGACTTTGTCTTGGACATTGCTTTGTGTGTCTGTTTGCTAAGTAACTTCCCTTTCTATGATTGACTAGACAATATGAATTTTGGCCCACTGACTGTCGATTTATTTTAAATGTGTAGTAGGCATTCAGGTCTCGTGGAGACATCTCACTCAGCAATGAGAACTTATCTAGGAAGTCATCCAGAGTCATGTTTCCTTCTCCGTCCTCTGAGAAAACCTAAGCGATCCTCTGGCGGAATGGGTTGTCCTGAGGAGAGACACGTCTGTGTTAGTTCACTGTGCTAAAGCCTTGGCATTAGCTCAGGGAGCTAACACAAGTCAGCACGCTTCTGTTTGAGAGATGCAACATTGTTACTGGACCTAGGTCATTGCGTTAGCCTGGTGAGATAAAACCTTGGCATTAGCTTGGGGAGCAAACATAAGTAAGCAAGCCTCTGAAATGTGTTGTCCTGAGAAGAGACCAAACACTGGTACTGAAACAGGATTTTAACCTGGATTCCCCTGCATGTTTGTGTTAGCTCACTGAGATAAAGCCTCATTAGTTTGGGGAGCTAACACAAGTCAACGATACTTAGTTGGAGAGAGCAAACCCTGTGACTAACACAAGATTTGAACTTTAACACAGCTGTGTTAGCTCACTGAGCTAAAGACTTGGTAATATTGCGGAGAGTTAGTCCTGAAGATTTGTGTTAAGGCAAGGATCACTAAACCACCTCCGGCTACTATACAACCTCTATGAGGAACAGGAAATAGCCAAGAGGAGTACAGGGCTTGAAGGGCATCTCCCTTTCACTCAGGTGCCACAACAACAGACCTGAGGGCACTGATATCAGTTGTTTCTGCTTTGTTCAATTGTAGGAGGAACGTGTGTGTGTGTGTGTGTGTGTGTTGGTGTGTGTGTGTGGTGTGTGTGTGTGTGTGTGTGTGTGTGTGTGTGTGTGTGTGTGTGTGTGTGTGTGGTGTGTGTGTGTGTGTGTGTGTGTGTGTGTGTGTGTGTGTGTGTGTGTGTGTGTGTGTGTGTGTGTGTAAAGATGAGCATAATAGACCCAATCGTACCAAATGTGCCCTATAGGTCCTACTGGCCTCTTTCAAGTTTAATAGAGTCAGGTAACACATATACGCTCAGAGGCTGTCAATTAGTTGGTCAGGAAGTTAATCCTTGGTCGCAAATGGGTCTTCCAAATGGACAATGACCCCAAGCATACTTCCAAAGTTGTGGCAAAATGGCTTAAGGACAACAAAGTCAAGGTATTGGAGTGGCCATCACAAAGCCCTGACCTCAATCCTATAGAACATTTGTGGGCAGAACTGAAAAGCATGTGCGAGCAAGGAGGCCTACAAACCTGACTCAGTTACACCAGCTCTCTCAGGAGGAATGGGCCAAAATTCACCGAACTTATTGTGGGAAGCTTGTGGAAGGCTATCCGAAATGTTTGACCCATTTTAAACAATTTAAATGCAATGCTACCAAATACTAATTGAGTGTATGTAATCTTCTGAATGTGATGAAAGAAATAAAAGCTGAAATAAATCATTCTCTCTACTATTATTCTGCTATTTCACATTCTTAAAATAAAGTGGTGATCATAACTGACCTAAAACAGGGAATTTTTACTTTGATTAAATGTCAGGAATTGTTGAACTGAGTTTAAATATATTTGGCTAAGGTGTATGTAAACTTCCGACTTCAACTCTAGCTATGGGATTGTATAGTCTGCGAGCATGCCTTGGAAACAGTACATGTCCTATACATTTAGATGGTATTTTGTAATTAACTTTAAAATAAGTCATATCATTTGATGACAGGTGGATATTCAGTAGTTTTGTGTTGACTGCCTTTTCCTAATCTGAAGGAGACATGGTTGGCCTACGCCCAGAGCCCCAGACAGAACCGCACATCAAGTAAAGATTATTCACATGGTAATCTAAAGCGCTAGCAAATGAACAGGGGACATCTGGAATATTTACATTTAAAAAAGGTGAGCAAATATTTTCTTACCATGTTAATTAATGTTTGGATAAGTACGAGTGACAGTTATGGTAAAATTTGACAAAAGGTTTCTAACAATTGAAAATATGATTATTGTTGTTAATTTCTCAATTTGTGAAATTGTGAAAGTCGGTTATGTTTTTTTACATTCTATAGCTTATTCTTATTCTTATTCCGAATGGTTGCAAGTTCAAATCCCCGAGCTGACAAGGTACAAATCTGTCGTTCTGCCCCTGAACAGGCAGTTAACCCACTATTCGTAGGCCGTCATTGAAAATAAGAATTTGTTCTTAACTGACTTGCCTAGTTAAATAAAGGTAAAATAAAAATTCTATGGTATTAAAATGATCCTTATGGTCAGGTAGAAATAATAAACCATATCCTGTATCTTGACCTTGATGCCTCCCAGCTGTAATGGCTCTTCTCTGGCTGCTGAGGACATAAAGAGGGATGCCCAGAACGATGCACAGAGACCCAGGCAGGGGCAGAGCCATGGAACTCAGAGCTCTTACCATGCTATCAGCCACCTCAGGAAGAATGTCTTTGTGGTCCTCACTGTGGCTGCAGCCATAATAGGGAAGTGAAATTAAATCTTCAAAACACAGAGCTCACATTTCTCTTTATTGTATAATATATACAATTCAATTATAAATGTTTCTATATTATATTGTACTGTATATTGTATTCAGAGAATTAAACTGAAATTCCAATTCAATAACTGAAAAAATGACATACATTTTCAATGATTTCTCAATAAAAATTCAAATCACTTCCTGAATTGAGTGACTTCAATTTGTTTATTGTTAGTTTATTTCTCTCTAGGAGTTGGTCTGTGTTTTGCTCTGCGCTCCCGGGACATGACGGCCAGAGACATTAAATATTTATCTTTTCCTGGAGAGCTGCTGATCAGGATGCTGCAGATGCTGGTGCTTCCTCTCATCGTCTCCAGTCTTGTCACAGGTAAAGGAAGTGCACATGCCCACTCATGCGCGCATGCAATTACACACGTACCCATGCACGCAATCACATCCTATTATTAGACTACTATTTCAGCCATTCCTTGGTTTCTATCTTCAATGGATTAGTTCTCTGGACAATAAAGCATCATGGAGGGGTGTTCAGGCTATCATCTACTACACAATCATCGCTGTGTTCACTGGCATCATCCTGGTGATAATACACCAGCCAGGGAAAGGCACCAGGGCTGCAACACTACCCTCTGGTGGCATCATTAAGACGGTGCAGACTCTAGACTCCTTCATGGATCTGGTCAGTTAAAGAACTGTTTGGATTTTTTAAACATGTTTTCACAGATTTGTGAGTGACATGAGCCTGCCTACCTTTTAATATTCCTATTTTTAAAGGTGATTCGTCATTCACAGGGCGATCAATGTTTCCCTGGTCAGCTCATGTTGTTAGGGGAAAAACTCCTGACAAAATAATTGATCATGTTGTAGTAAATCTAAAAGTAAGTAGAGGGTTAAGCATCTATTTTCCACATGTATGTATGTATTTTGTTGAGCGCTTATTGTCAATGTTGCTCACCAAATGGTTGTTTTTCTTCTAGAAACATGTTCCCTTCTAATCTGGTGGAAGCCTGTTTCAAACAGGTGAGGTCAAGCCTTTTCTTTTCCTGTATCTCAAAAGGCCCACCAAGATTAGGATTATTTGATGATTTACATATCTCTTTTCATGGGAAAATCAACGAGTAACATTAACATAAATCTCTATCAATATCCATCTAGCATAAAACCCTTTACTCCAAGAGAATCTCCAAGAAGAACATAACCTCCTCCACCCCAGACAGCCCCACAGAGGAACAGGGGATGGACATGATGGATATTTCTAAGTGACCCCAAACTTTTCAACGGTAGTGTACATTAAAAGAAGATTAAAGTGATAAAATGTTATTGTAAAGACAGCAAAGTAGAATACTTAAATAGAGTAGTGATAGAGTAAATAATGATTTTTAGCGCAAATAAAAGATGAAGTAAAACTACACAGTGAGAATCATGTTGTAATACCAAAGTAATAACACAGTTGCGATGTCAAAATCGACCTTTGAGTGTGTTCTCCAGAGCAGCAGCACGGCGGCCATCATTAGTGAACAGCGCTAGCGTGGTGGTGGTTCCTGCCTGAAACGAAACAAACGACCTTCTGATCCATCTGGCTTCCTCCTAGGGTCTACACTGTCACCAGTAGACCCAGGTTACTGCCCTCTTCAACCATCCAGGATCAAACCTTTATAGGGAGAGGGATGTGGTGGTTCGGGAATGGGTGGGTGGCTGGGTGGGTGGGTGGGTGGGCGGGCGGGCGGATGAGCGAGTGAATTATTGAATGAATTACAGCTTGTGTGATGGTAAACACCGCCCAGCCAGTGGAGTGGACAGGGATCAGTCTAGAAGACTACAGCTTCTTACCCTTCGTTATGTTCATTTTGCTGCAATCTATGAGCTGGTAGACACTGACCTGTAAAGGGAAAGAATGGATTCACTTAGCTAATACTTTTGGGAAGATAAGGAACAGTTGAGTCTGTGCAGTCTAAGGAGTTGAAGGACAGTGCATGTCTGCCTAAGAGAAACAATTTAGTAACTTACCTGACAGAAGTGATGTCTGTTGGAGGCCTGGGGCTGCAGTTTGAAGAGAGGTAACTCAGCAGTTAAAACCTTCTCACACCTGGCCACTGTGGATAAATTGAACAGGTTCCACTTGTTCATTGTGCACTGTATGGGAGAAGGATGCGTATTGTCAAGATGAGAACGCAACAAAAGTTTCCTGATGATAGATACATTTTGGACCTACTACCCGTGCATAATTTCTGTGTGTAATTTCTGCGTGAAAGACAAATAATTTCAATCATTGTATGAAGTGAATCATACATAGTGGCAGGTAGGTATAACAGAGACGATCTATCGCCAATGTATTAACGAGGTTAAAATCGTACGTTTGTCGAAGAAACTGCAAACTGTATTCCCCCCAGAAGGTAGGAGTCCTTGGTAACGTCGTCCACATCTCCGACCGTGTTGTACAGGTCGAGCATGTACTGAGGCGGCTGCTTATCGTCCTTGAGGAGAGGAGGGTCCTCCATACCAAAAACCTCCAGGAGCCTCTTGATAGCAGCTGAACGCACTTCTTCAGATTTGTTCTCCATGGAAAAGGGATTTTCCAAATGTAGTGATGGTTTTGCAATAGCCAAGCCCACTAACGTGGCAATGATCATGGCAACAGGTAAAATCTCAGAGTGGTGGTGCATTATTATTGTTGTGGGTCCTTGAAGCATCAGTGTCTTGTCCTCCAGCAGTCGAAGTCCAAGTGACTGGAGAGCTTTGGATGCCCCAAGTTTTTATCAAATGCTCCAGCATTGGCTACAGTGTTCTTAAACCCTCGGACAACAACCATAAAAAAATAATGCTCTTCCGTCGCAAATGTAAATCAACAATCAGCGATTGTAAAGGAAGGCTAATTTGACAAGGTGTGAACCCGATTGTAGATTTCATTCAAACGTTCCTCTCAACGTCTGATGAGAAAAAAAATCATGTTTTCATGATCACTACATAGTGATCCAAGATGGCGTAGCAGTGTAGACGTGTATTTTTTAGTGCTCTCGTGCACATTGTATTTTTTCGTACTTCTTGTATATATTTATAAAAAAAAATTCTATCTCTTTTCGATTTTCAATTCGATTATACCTTCCGGTAACCTACCTCACCCAATGTGGTACGGAATCGCTATCATTTTTTATCTTTGGAACACATCCACGAACCCCCAGTAGCTAACCAGCTACAAGCTACCAGCTACAAGCTACTTAGCCATTTTTAACCGATGCTAGCAGCTTTTACCGTTGGAACTGTGGAACACATTCAAGAACCCCCAGTAGCTAACCAGCTACAAGCTACCAGCTACAAGCACTTAACCATGTTTTAACCGA
This sequence comes from Salvelinus sp. IW2-2015, assembly GCF_002910315.2. Lineage (NCBI taxonomy): Eukaryota > Metazoa > Chordata > Actinopteri > Salmoniformes > Salmonidae > Salvelinus > Salvelinus sp. IW2-2015. The sequence goes on along the minus strand of NC_036859.1, from coordinate 118,223 downwards.
TGCTAGCAGCTTTACTTTCGGCACAGACACCAGCCCTGTTATTAGCCTGGATATTAACTCCACACATTTAACAGCATCGGACTGTCTCTCGACAACAACGCCGGATCCCTGCCGTAATCCCTGAGCCACTATTCTGATCCTCACAGCTAGCCTGCAGCTAACGCAGCTAGCAACAGCTAGTGCCACTGCTACGAAGCTAGCATCAGTTAGCAAACACAATCACAATCACAACCTCTCTCTCGCCATCCGGCCTGGATTCTCTGTCGACACGTCCACATCTGGTCGGCAGACGAATACCCCATCCGCTGTACCCTCAACCGGCCTCCGTCTGAGCAGACCCCCTTCGTCTGAGCAGACTCACCCCCCCGGGCTACTAACTTTAAACACCGCGTGCTAGCTTAGCGGCGACTTCCCTGCTCCATCTACGGCTGCCCCCTGGACACTATGATCACCTGGCTACATAGCTGATGCCTGCCGGACTGTCCATTAATTTACGGTACTCCATTCTGTTATTATTGTGTTTTATCTGTCGGCTCTGTGTTTTAACCAGGCTCTGTGTGTAGTTAATCCGACCCTCTCTGCCTAGTCGTCGCCATTTTTACCTGCTGTTGCTGTGTTACTGACTAGCTGCTGTTATCTCACCTGTTGTTTTAGCTAGCTCTCCAATCAAGACCTGCAATCACTTTATGCCTTACTGTATGTCTCTGCCAAATATCAATATGCCTTGTATACTGTTGTCAGGCTAGTTATCATAGTTATCATTGTTTTGGTTTGCAATGGACCCCGTAGTTCCACTCTCCGTACTCTGATACCCCCTTCGTCCCACCTCCCACACATGCGGTGACCTCACCCATTGAGACCAGCATGTCCAGAGATACAACCTCTCTTATCATCACACCAGTGCCTGGGCTTGCCTCCGCTGTACCCGTGCCCCACCATACCCCTGTCTGCACATTATGCCCAGAATCTATTCTACCACGGCCATAAATCTGCTCCTTTTTCCCTTGTCTCCAACGCTCTAGGCGACCAGTTTTGATAGCCTTTAGCCGCACCCTCATCCTACTACTCCTCTGTTCCTCGGGTGATGTGGAGGTTAACCCAGGCCTGCATGTCCCCAGGCACCCTCATTTGTTGACTTCTGTGACGAAAAAGCCTTGGCCTCATGCATGTCAACATCAGAAGCCTCCTCCTAAGTTTGTCTTACTCACCGCTTTAGCACACTCTGCCAACCCTGATGTCCTTGCCGTGTCTGAATCCTGGCTTAGGAAGGCCACCAAAATTTCTGAGATTTCCATACCCAACTATAACACTTTCCGTCAAGATAGAACTCGCAAGGGGGAGGAGTTGCAATCTACTGCAGAGATAGCCTGCAAAGTTCTGTCATACTTTCCAGGTCTATGCCCAACAGTTCGAACTTCTAATTTTAAAAATTAATCTCTCCAGAAATAAGTCTCTCACTGTTGCCGCCTGCTACCGAGACCCCCCTCAGCTCCCAGCTGTGCCCTGGACACCATCTGTGAATTGATCGTCCCCATCTAGACTTCAGAGTTTGTTCTGTTAGGTGACCTAAACTGGGATATGCTTAACACCCGGCAGTCCTACAATCTAAGCTAGATGCCCTCAATCTCACAAAATCATCAAGGAACCTACCAGGTACAACCCTAAATCCGTCAGCATGGGCACCCTAATAGAACATTATCCTGACAACCTGCCCTCCAAATACACCGCTGCTGTCTTCAATCAAGATCTCAGCGATCACTGCCTCATTGCCTGTATCCCGCTGCGGGTCCGCGGTCAAACGACCACCCTCATCACTATCAAAACGCTCCCTAAAACACTTCTGCGAGCAGGCCTTTCTAACGACTGGCCCGGGTACCTGGATGGATATTGACCTCATCCCGTCAGTTGAGGAGGCTGGTCATTCTTTAAAAGTTACTTCCTCACCATATTAGACAAGCATGCTCCGTTCAAAAATCAGAACTAAGAACAGATATAGCCCTGGTTCACTCCAGACCTGACTCGTCGGACCAGCACAAAAACATCCTGTGGCGAACTGAATAGCATCGAAGACCCACGCGATATGCAACTGTCAGGGAAGTCAGGAACCAATACACGCAGTCAGTCAGGAAAGCAAAGGCCAGCTTTTTCAAGCAGAAATTTGCATCCTGTAGCTCTAACTCCAAAAAGTTCTGGGTACTGTAAAGTCCATGGGAGAACAAGAGCACCTCCTCACGCTGCCCACTGCACTGAGGCTAGGTAACACGGTCACCACCGATAAATCCGTGATGATCGAAGACTTCAACAAGCATTTTCAATGCTGGCATGCCTTCCTCCTGGCGACTCCAACCTTGGCCAACAGCCCCCCCCCCCCCCCGCTGCTACTCGCCCAAGCCTCCCCAGCTTCTCCTTTACCCAAATCCAGATAGCAGATGTTCTGAAAGAGCTGGAAAACCTGGACCCATACAAATCAGCTGGGCTTGAACAATCTGGACCCCCTATTTCTGAAACTGTCGCCGCCATTGTCGCACCCTATTACCAGCCTGTTCAACCTCTCCTTCGTATCATCTGAGATCCCAAGGATTGGAAAGCTGCCGCGGTCATCCCTCCTTCAAAGGGGAGACACCCTGACCAAACTGTTACAGACTATATCCATCCTGCCCTGCTATCTAAGGTTTCGAAAGCCAAGTCAAACAAACAGATCACTGACCATCTCGAATCCCACCGTACCTTCTCCGCTGTGCAATCCGGTTTCCGAGCCGGTCACGGGGCACTTCAGCCACGCTAAGGTACTAAATGATATCATAACCGGCAATCGAAAAGTGCTGCCGTCTTCATCGACCTGGCAAAGGCTTTCGACTCTGTCAATCACCATATCTTATCGGCAGACTCAGTAGCCTCGTTTTTCTAATGACTGCCTTGCCTGGTTCACCAACTACTTTGCAGACAGAGTTCAGTGCGTCAAATCGGAAGGCATGCTGTCCGTCCTCTGGCAGTCTCTATGGGGGTACCACAGGGTTCAATTCTCGGGCCGACTCTTTTCTCTGTATATATCAATGATGTTGCTCTTGCTGCGGGCGATTCCCTGATCCACCTCTACGCAGACGACACCATTCTGTATACTTCTGGCCCTTCTTTGGACACTGTGATAACCAACCTCCAAACGAGCTTCAATGCCATTCAACACTCCTTCCGTGGCCTCCAACTGCTCTTAAACGCTAGTAAAACCAAATGCATGCTCTTCAACCGTTCGCTGCCTGCACCGCACGCCCGACTAGCATCACCACCCTGGACGGTTCTGACCTAGAATATGTGGACATCTATAATACTAGGTGTCTGGCTAGACTGCAAACTCTCCTTCCAGACTCATATCACACATCTCCAATCCAAAATCAGATCTAGAGTCGGCTTTCTATTTCGCAACAGAGCCTCCTTCACTCACGCCGCCAAACTCACCTAGTGAAACTGACTTACCTACCGATCCTCGACTTGGCGATGTCATCTACAAAATGGCTTCCAATACTCTACTCAGCAAACTGGATGCAGTTTATCACAGTGCCATCCGTTTTGTTACTAAAGCACCTTATTCGAACCCACACTTGCGACCTGTAATGCCCTAGTCGGCTGGCCTCGCTACATGTTCGCCGTCAGACCCACTGGCTCCAGGTCATCTACAAGGCTATGCTAGGTAAAGTGCCGCCTTATCTCAGTTCACTGGTCACGATGGTACACCCACCCGTAGAACGCGCTCTAGCAGGTGTATCTCACTGATCATCCCTAAAGCCAAAACCTCATTTGGACGCCTTTCCTTCCAGTTCTCTGCTGCCTGCGACTGGAACGAATTGCAAAAATCTCTGAAGTTGGAGACTTTTATCTCCCTCAACAACTTTAAACATCTGCTATCCGAGCAGCTAACCGATCGCTGCAGCTGTACATAGTCCATCGGTATATAGCCCACCCAATTTACCTACCTCACCCTCCCCATACTGCTTTTATTTCCTTTTCTGCTTTTTTTGCACACCAGTATCTCTACTTGCACATGATCATCTGATGATTTACCACTCCAGTGTTAATCTACTAAATTGTAATTATCTGATTTATTGCCTACCTCCTCATGCCTTTTGCACACATTGTATATAGATTCTCTTTTTTTCTTTTTTTCTACCATGTTATTGACTTGTTTATTGTTTACTCCATGTGTAACTCTGTGTTGTTGTCTGTTCACACTGCTATGCTTTATCTTGGCCAGGTCGCAGTTGCAAATGAGAACTTGTTCTCAACTAGCCTACCTGGTTAAATAAAGGTGAAATAAAATAAAATAAAAATGGTAATTTGGGTCAAATTAAAACATTAAATGTAAAAGATCCAGAAAATGATTCAACCTTTCTGTAGACAGAATAGCTGAGGAAGAGGTTAACCGCCACAAAATGAATCCATTAATTTAGACAAACGTCTTACGGGAATGACAATTAGCCTACTTGTATAAACATAAGGAGGCCACCTATTTGGGGATGTACACTTCATTTACATTTTAATTATGTCTTGGCAGCTGGTCAAACACAACACCAACTATTTTGACCTTGCTAAACTCATTTTTAAAATCCTGCTACAATAATTGAACCCATCTCTAAATGTGTAAATTCAATATTTATTAGTGTGGATAAATTCAGGCTTGTGCGCCCTTGTGGAATTAAGGGATTTTACAGGATGCATTAGTTGGCTTTTTTAGTTCCAGTAAGCATTTATATCCAGACTAGAACACTCTTGTAAAATATCTTAATCCACTTTTTTGATTGCCAATTTTGTGTGGCAATCTAATTGTATTGCTAAATGTAGTCTTTCCCGTTCAGCTGTTTTCTACTATTCTTGCAGTCTCTCTATCTTCTTACACATGGGCTATTTTTAGCAACAGAACTAGGCACTAGATTGGTTTTTATTATCAATTTATTATTTACATTATATGTTGTAGTTATCATTATTATTGGTAAAGAAAAGTTTTATAGTGAGTATTAAGCACTACCGGTGGTATGCCTTTTGGTTCCTTTCATCATTACACACATGTTTTTAGCAAATTGAGAAAAATTCTAAGTCCTGTAAAATGAAGAATTTGTAAAATGGCAGTCACCACTTGGGTGGTAGGTAGCAAATAGTTTTTTTAAAATGCAGTGCCTTAGACCGCTGTGCCACTCGGGAGGCCTGTGACGGATCCCCTTGGTACTGCTGCTCATTCTGTTCATAAATTCCGGAGGTCTACTTCACCGTCTGATTGTCTGATTACACTCACCTGGTTCCCATTTCCCCTGATTAGTATGTTATATATGTGCCCTCTGTCTTTGTCAGTTATTGTTCCCATGCCTGTTGGTTGTGTGAGTTCTTATGCGTTGGTGCAGCTGTTATCCTGCGTGCTTTATATATTGTGTATTACGGGTATCGTCCGGTGTCGTTCAATGAGGTTTACCCTCACTCTTTTGTTTGGGTACAGCGCAGTGTTTTTGTATATGTGTTTGTTTTGGGTGTATTAAAAAACCCTTTTGTGTATTCCTGCACCTGTCTCCAAATCCTTTATACCAGTGTGACAAGGCCTAAAATTCAATGATCCTTAATGGGCTAGTTACATTTTTTACTTAAATCTGCTTTTATATCTATGGTAAAAACATTTTGCCTTGATGACAACTTTGCACACTCTTGGTATTCTCTCAATCAGCTTCACCTGTAATGCTTTTCCAACAGTCTTGAAGGAGTTCCCACATATGCTGAGCACTTGTTGGCTGCTTTTCCTTCACCCTGTGGTCCAATTCATCCCAAACCATCTCAATTGGGTTGAGGTCGTGTGATTGTGGAGGCCAGTTCATCTGATGCAGCACTCCACCAGTCTCCTTCTTGGTCAAATAGCCCTTAGACAGCCTGTGTTTCTTGGCCCAAGCAAGTCTCTTCTTATTGTTGGTGTCCTTTAGTAGTGGTTTCTTTGCAGCAATTCGACCATGAAGGCCTGATTCACGCAGTCTCTTCTGAACAGTTGATGTTGAGATGTGTCTGTTACTTGAACTCTGTGAAGCATTTATTTGGGCTGCAATTTCTGAAGCTGGTGACTTTAATGAACTTATCATCCGCAGCAGAGGTAACTCTGGGAATTCCTTTCCTGTGGCGGGCCTTGTGAGAGCCAGTTTCATCATAGCGCTTGATTGTTTTTGCGATATATGGACTTGGTCTTTTACCAAATAGGGTTATCTTCTGTATACCACCCCTACTTTGTCACAATACAACTGATTGTCTCAAACACATTAAGAAAGAAATTACACAAATGAACTTTTAACAAGGCACACTTGTTAATTGAAATGCATTCCAGGTGACTACTTCATGAAGCTGGTTTAGAGAATGCCAAGAGTGTATCAAGGCTGTCAGCAAGGCAATGGTGACTGGTTCTGTTATGGGAGAATTTGGGCCAGTTTGGGGTTCACTCAATAATTTGATGGCTGATAGCCAGTTGAAGAATGGTTTTGGAATACATTTTATTTAGAAAATTATTTTATACATATATTACATACAATACAAGAATATCTTCAGCAATTTGTTGCAATGAGATCATTAGCTCTACACTGTGGAGAAACTAATTGTATTGGACTGCAGTCTAAACCAAGGAAGAGTTGCCCCCACACAAAAATAATCCCTAGCCCCTAATCCTTCGGCACTTTATGTGGCACTTCAATGCTGCATTTAGATAGACAAGTGGATTGGCAAGTGACATTATAATCATTCATTGCTTTTACCTATCAAAGTATTTGAGATCTACATTACTTGCTAAGGGTTAGAGACTATAGGGGTTGTTTCTGGACCTGACAGGGCAGAAGCCTCTTGTTCTCAGGGGATATCAGTGTGTTTCTGCTCCACTAGAGGGCATCATACTGAGGACTGGTTCAGAACTGACAGAAACAAGAGGAGATGGAAAGAACTGTACGGATCTGGCCATGCTGGTTGAGGGACATGTGGCTGTCGTAGTCCCGAGGGACACAAGAGTTGGTGGGTCTCTCTGCCCACAGATAGCACACTTCGGAATCAGAGTGGCTCCTGCAATACAGAGAGAGAAAACAGAAGTTGTAAGACTGAACATTTGTCATAAAAAAGCACTCCAAATACTGAAGTCCTATCTATTTCTCTGGCAGACACACTTTCAAATGTTAAAATATAGACCTATCCCTAAAATATACAACGAAATCACAAATCAAAACTTGAAAATGGAAAATAGCTTGAGGACAATTGGGAGGGAGTGTAAATCAGAAACCAAACCAAATGAGCTGTATTTAAACCACAACAGCTACACTTTATGGGTATTACAGAGTGTTAGAGCTATAAGCTAGCAGGCAGTTGTTAGGATAGGGGTGGTAGAATGATGGAGGAGGAGAAGAGAGGAGGGCTGGAGTGCTTCAGGGAGGGAGCGAGCAGCTGCATGTGTTCAGCTTACCTGAGAAGACAGCGGTTTCCTGGGGTGCAGCCTCCTAAACATCTGCCCACATCTATTTCCTGTTGGAACATTAGCAATACAGAGACAATGCTATCAGCAATCAAATCACCACAGGCTGAAAACACCAGCCAGGCCAACCCACCAGCAGAGAGGGGGGGATCTATGTTAAATGCTTTGATTCAACACCTGCAAGGACCATTTGTGTTTGCTTTCCTCACACCTTTTGTGAGAGGGGGTAGCAGACGGTCCATTTTTTCATTTTTCCCCTCTTTTCCCCTCTAATCAGAGACTTATTTAGACCTGGGACCCCCAGGTGGGTGCAATTCATTATCAGGTAGAACAGAAAACCAGCAGTAGTCCAGTCCTCGTAGGGCAAGATTTGAATATTCCTGGCCTATAGGCTCAATTTAACAGACCTGGGAATTAGATTAGTTATATAACTATATTTTGTCATCTCTATCTTTGTCAACAAACAATATTGCAGTTTTTTTTTATATACTTAAAATAAAGTCTTAAACAATAGTAGTAAAACAATTTACTTCAACAAGAAGGTGCTGCAGGTTGAGGTTTTTATTTATAATTTTTTTAACCTTTATTTACCTAGGCAAGTCAGTTAAGATCAAATTCTTATTTACAATGATGGCCTACCCTCTGGAAAAACCCTCCCCTAACCCGGACAACGCTGGGCCAATTGTGCGCCGCCCTATGGGACTCCCGATCATGGCCAGTTGTGACACAGCCTGGGAACGAACCAGGGTCTGTAGTGACGCTGCAATGCAGTGCCTTAGACCGCTGTGCCACTCGGGAGGCCTAAAATGGAATGTTCCTTCGTGGCCTAGTTACAGTTTTGACTTAAATCGGTTTTAAAATATATGGCAAGACTTGGAAATGGTGAACCCCCTTGTACACGCGTGAACCCTGTGTATTTTTTGTTTGCTCTGATATATATATGCATGTGCCTTCAGAAAGTATTTACACCCCTTTGACTTTTCCACATTTGGTTATGTTACAAAGTGGGATTAAAATTTATTTAATTGTCATTTTTTTGTCAACGATCTACACAAAATGCTCTGTATTGTCAAAGTGTAGGAAGAATCGAACATCTGTAAAAAAAATAAACACTAGTATATCTCGATTAGATAAGTATTCAACCCCCTGAGTCAATACGTGTTAGAATCACCTTCGCCAGCGATTACAGCAGTGAATCTTTCTGGGAAAGTTTCTAAGAGCTTTGCACACCTGGATTGTAGAATATTTGCACATTATTCTTTTCAAAATTCTTCAAGCTCTGTCAAGATGGTTGTTGATCACTGCTAGACAGCCATTTTCAAGTCTTATTTAATGTCGTCTTTCAGGAACATTCAATTTTGTCTTGGTAAGCAACTCCAGTGTATATTTGGCCTTGTGTTTTAGGTTATGGTCCTGCTGAAAGGTGAATTTGTCTCCCAATATATGTTGCAAGGCTAACTGAACCAGGTTTTCCTGTAGGATTTTGCCTAGATGACAAGCATACCCATAACATGATGCAGCCACCACTATGATTGAAAATATGAAGAGTGGTACCCAGTGATGTGTTGTATTGGATTTGCCCCAAACATAACGCTTTGTATTCAGAACATAAAGTTCATTTCTTTGCCTCATTTTTTGCAGTTTTACTTTAGTGCCTTATTGCAAACTTATTGCATGTTTTGAAATATTTTTTATTCTGTACAGGCTTCCTTCTTTTCACTCTGTCAATTAGGTTAGTATTGTGGAGTAACTACAATGTTTTTTTATCCATTCTCAGTTTTCTCCTATCACAGTAACTTTTAAAGTCACCATTGCCCTCATGGTGAAATCCCTGAGCATTATCCTTCCTCTCCGGCAACTGAGTTAGGAAGGATGACTGTATCTTTGTAGTGACTGGGTGTATTGATACACCATCCAAAGTGTAATTAATAACTTCACCATGCTCAAATTTATATTCCTTGTCTGCTTTTTTTTTTTTTTTACCCACCTACCAATAGGTGCTTCTTTGCGAGCCATTGGAAAACCTCCCTGGTCTTTGTGGTTGAATCTGTGTTTGAAATTCACTGCTCGACTGAGGGACCTTATAGATAATTGTATGTGTGGGGTACAGAGATGAGGTAGTCATTCAAAAATCATGTTAAACACTATTATTACACACAGACTGAGTCCATGCAACTTATTATGTGACATGTTAAGCAAATGTTTACTCCTGAACTTATTTAGGCTTACAATAACAAAAGGGTTAAATACTTATTGACTCAAGACATTTCAGTATTTCATTTGTAATGCACTAGTAAACATTTTTAAAAACATAATTCCACTTTGACATTATGTGGTATTGTGTGTAGTGACAAACAAATCTACATTTAATCCATTTAAAATTCAGACTGTAACACAATAAAATGTCAGTCAAGGGCTGTGAATACTTTCTGAAGACACTGTAAGTGTTTTGTTCGCATTGTGCCCCATAAAACGCCACTGTGCATACTATAGCATCCATCCAGTTAAACTTTAAACTTTTTTGGGAGCTGAACCCATTGAAGAGATGCCATCTCTTTATCTCCCAGCCAAAGAGACAGACATCACTGCTGTGTCTGTCTGTGCGGTGCCAACCAGTGGGGAGTGGATTGGATGTGCGGGGGAAATGTATTAAAGTGGGCCAATAACCTTTTACTTCCAGATCTATCTGACAAATGGAGGTGACTTGTTAGTGATTCCATCTGAGTGTTAGACACACTAACTTCCTCTGCACTCTGATCAAACATCTGATTGGTGTGAAGCTGCCTAGCTGATAAATGAATAAGATCAGATAATGGTTAATCTTAGGTAGTCTGTGCATAGCTTTAAAGTTCATTATTAAAAAAAGAAGAGCGGCAAAAAAGTTTCTATAAAGAATGAGACCAAAAGATAAGAAAAAAAGCATAGGTGTTACTGCAAGCTTTTCTTTTTGCAACTTTTTTTTTTTATGAAAAAGAAAATGATACATTGCTAGAGTGTAGCACTGGTAACGTTGGCATATTGACAGGGCAGGGCGTTGCTAATAAAAAGACAGGATACTGGAACGTGAGCTCACCTTGAGTTTCTCCTCTTTGACTCCGTTAGCATCATAGACTATTTCATAGTAGTACTCCATGTAGGGAACTCTATAGCAGCTCTTACTCAGCTCACAGACCTCCACCGTCTGGACCAGGTCTACCTTGTTAGGGGTCTCCACCAAGGCCGAGTCAAATTTAGTTGGCACGCAGGAGAACCCATCTGAGAAAGAAATAGTTATAGTAGTTATAATATTATTAGAGTTACTTAGATTCTGAACATGATCATGAACCATGATGATTGTCTGTTTCATGAGCTCTGTGTCCATTAACTGTTTCAGTCTGATATTTCTTATTCAAATGCTGTCTACCATGCGTCCTGTGATATGGACTTTGTAATTATGCTACCACTGAATTATTAGTAGAACTTTACCATTAGGAACTTATTTTTGTGTGCAAATTGTTGGTACAGCAATAAGTGCTATGAAAAATGTTATACCGTGTATTACAGCAATGACACACAATAAATAAGGTTTGAATTTTAAGAACGCAAGGACATGTATGTATCAGTGGTTGTGGGAGACAAAAAATAATAATCTACTCTCTCTGGGCTCAATCCTAACCGCCATGCAAGCAACACTTTTATGCACATTGTACATTTGTACATTATCTCCCATACCAGTTTTTTTTACGCATTACGTTGCGACCATAAAGTTTCAATAAGGGCTGACTGCGGCCCGCATCCAGGGAAACTCCAGGGAAGAACCGCCCAGGGAAGAACCGCTCAGGGAAGAACAGCCCAGGGAAGAACACACCAGGGAAACCAAGCCCCCTCTTTGTCAGGTTAGGATAATTAACGTAGTAGGTTAGGAGAACTAACGTAGCAGGTTAGGATAATTCATGTATAAGGTTAGGATAATTAGCAGAGCAGGTTAGGAGAACTAACACAACAGGTTGGGTGAATTAGGTTAAGGTTAGGATCAGGGTTAGGTTTAGCTACAATGCTACAGTCGACCCGTAGAACGAGGAAGTAGCCGAGAGACAACAGAAAGAGAAGGCACTTCTTCCCTGGACAAGGTCAGACCCTTCTCAAAATGTGGGCTGTTTTTGTAGTCATTCAGAAGGATAAGCCTACACACCTGGAGAACCTTTCGAACCCGAACAGCTTCCCACATCGATGACAGTCTCGTATGGGGTCTTAAAGAAGTAGGTTTTGAGCGCCGGAACCCGGACACATTGGGTCAGTTTGTTTTCACAGTGGCATTCCTCTATGACCTCCACCTCCCGGGGACCCTTGAACAGCAGCATCTGGTCCACCCTCATCCCGGTCGGCTCACAGTTGTGGTTCACCCCGCAGGACGTAACCTGACCAGATCCCTTGGCACTGATTGGAGTGGTAGGTTTGCGGACCCTTACCTTTTATAAAGGGAAAAATAGACATGTCAAGAGATGTTTTTAGTCAAGACTTATATGCCTATTAAGTTGTAATGGTGTTCTTATCTTGGGTCTCAGCACCCTAATGTTGAGATAATAATGTCCATAATAATGCAACTATATAGTAACCATATTTAACTAAGAAAAAAAGTTAGTTTTGTCTTTATTGAATATATGTTTGTATTTTATTGATCAAATTCTCAAATAAGGAGTCCTGATTTAATTCCTTAAAATTCCTAAACTCTTTACAATCCTGAAGTTGTAGCGCTCTCTTTTGGTAATTTGAGGAACTGCTCACTTACTTTTTTGCTCCTGAGGTATTCCAACATGGAGGAATGTTTGGAATAGCCCTGCTGTAGTCCAGCCTCATGTGATGTCCTGCTTTGTTCTCCCCCACAATGCGTCCTGCACATCCCCACATCCACACTCACAGGACTACCAGAGATGTCTGAGGACAGAAGGTAAACAATCCAATCATTGCTACGCCCCCCAATTTCTCTCCCCCCAAATTCTGTAAGCTTCTTAACGTCTCTATGGAAGCATGTATCTTACACCAATTTACATGAAGATATCGTTTTGTTTGCATTTATCAAACCACATAATTCTGCTGACAAATATTGTTGAATAGGAGGAGATAAGTCTATGATAAAACAAGGGAATTTATAGTCAAGGGTTTTTGGAAGACTTTGCATTGTAGTAGCCTAGTCCCTTGGGAAGAGTTGGCTACAGTATGGGACTAGACTTTGATAGTACCACTTTAGAAGTCATGTATGGGGAATGAGACAGTGCTGCCCTTTTATGGTGCTTTACCATTGATTTACCTTGGCCGATGTAGACAAAGTGGCTCTGTCTCTTGCAGCAGGCTCTCAGTGCAAACGGGTTCCTGTGCTCCACATGTTTGTTCAACAAGGAAGCTGCTGGATAAGATAAACAGAGACACATCAACACCTTGTATAGCAGTCCAAGGTGACATCAGCATTCCTGAGCTGTCAGGGCTCTGATTCCTTGGTCAAGTATAATATCTCAGAGTAGGAGTGCTGCTCTAGGATCAGATCCTCCCTTTCCATTAATTATAATTTGAAAGACAAAACTGATCCCAGATCAGCACTCCTACATGCAGGCCCAGACCTTAGTGGTCATAGCCAGTACCAGGACACTACCAAATAATAAAGTGACATACATACATGCTATACGTGAGAATATTGTATGCACAAAGTGATTTGGCTGATTTGAACTGCTCTAAAACAAGTATAATCCTTTGGTATTCTTCTAAGAACCACATCATTGGCACCATCTATAATATAGCACATCACACAACAAGGTTCTGAAAATCAAACGGCTTAAATCAAACAGCCAGTATCAGACTCAGATACACATCAGCAGGTCACACGGCTGTTCTGTTCACACTCTGTACCAGTGCCTGGGTTCTACTGTGTATCAAAATGGATTATAAAGTCTTAATGTTGATTGAAGTCCATCAGTAGGTATCATCACTGTACATCATTGAGCTGTATGGTCAAATAGAGAAAGACAAACAAACAACAGTACTTACAGGCTACGTTGAGAGCCCACAGAATGAGCAGTAGGTAGGGCTGCAGTATATCCATGGTAAATACTCCTTATGCTCCCTTATGGTTCCTCCTCAAAGCACAGCTTCCCTGATAGCTAGTTCCTGACCGAGTGACCTGTTGGTCTCCACACCCTCTGATATTTATATGGGATCAGGCTTTGGTCACAAATGTCACCACCAGCCCAAGGACCCTCTCTGCAAGTGGTGTGGAGCTAAAAATGGAAAACTAATCACATTTCCATGGTGGTAGGGGACAGGGATGGGGCCTAAAAGGCAGGGGTCATCATTCACATCAAAGGGATGATATCCAAAGTATGGAGTTTTCTTTTCACCTCAGCTGGCTGGCTGGGCTGGCCCTTGTATATATGCCGTGGGATCCCATTGGTGAGTGTGTCCATCCACAGCTTAATTAAGCTTTGAGCCATTAAACCGTTGCTCATTCAAAGGCATTAATCATCTCTTATCTCAGAGGGAAGGTGTTTAGCACCTGGACTTAAAACAGAAACCTGGCTAAAACACATAAACAGGATCAGCATGGGGCAGAGCAGAGCCTGTTTTTAGAGGGGGGAGACACCTTTGTGTTTATTCAACATCAAGCCAAATGGTCAGGGTCCTCACAGGGGGTTTGACTCTCAGGCCAGCCTTCCATGTCCCCATGCTGCTCTCTCTGCTCTCACTCTTGTTTTCTCTCAGAGCAAGAGGGAGGGAAAGTTTTAGATGTAGAAAAACTGATATGATTTCGCCAAACATGTATTGTTAGAACAAGGTTGAACCGTAATCTATTTTCAGAAAATGATTTGATTCAAGCCCAGGCATTCCAAAATATGAAAGACAAGTTTGGCTATTTTGGAATCATCTTAAACATTCTAGAACTCCATAGTAATGCTCATGAGTTTGCCTAGGTCCATTTGTCTTTATTTTAGAAGTGTGCTTCAAATTAATCTATGATAATACATAAGCACAAACAACATTTGTGTATATTGTTAATGCTCTTATTTGTTATCTCAATGTTAATCCCGTAAGCCTGTATTAATAAGGTAATAATTAGTATTTGATGTGCTGGATGTGTTGTCTTGATCCTCTCCTGTCTCACCTACATCATTGGATCAACATCAGGTGACTGGGGTCACACCTAACCACTGATCAGACACCCTGATTAGGACAACACCCAGCTAGAGTATTTATTGAATCTCCCTTCATCAGGTTAGAGTGAATAATGCAGTTTAATGTCTAATCAAAAATATGATACATTTTTTACCCTAATCCCAATAATTGTATGAAATTATCACAGGAAAAAATTTGCATAAATGGAACATGGCAACATCAGTACCACTGGACCTGGGACTGTTTATTTAGGATTTTACATTGAAGATTAGCTTACATGTACTGTGGAACACAAGCTATTTCTCTAGAATTCAAAGCAAAAAAAGATCATGAGCAATGATTTACAATATTAACAATATTGTCCTCAAGTTGTACACAATTTACTAAGATTGAAAGATACGCAAGGCATTGCATGATGTGCGTCTCAAATCACATTTCCCATTATATTGGCCTGAATCCTCAACCGGAAGGCCTCTGTCAATGCAGCGTTTGAATTGTAAGGGGAATCTGTCATGTGAGCTGTACCAGAATGTTTAGTGGTTTCAGACATCAAAGTTCTACTGTACATGTTAATGTAATGTCAGTGTTAGAGAAAATAAAGAATTCTGCATTTGCAAATAACCCAATAAATCATTTGAGGGGTTTTCCTTCCATGGTATAAAACTCCCATGATATAAAATGTTGTATTTATAAAAAATTATATTTGTTATAGTAGAAGATTTAAGTTAGATATCCTTACCTCAAATCCCCCATATCCTAAATTCATTCAATTTCCTTCCTTCCATTCCTTCCATGATTCATCCCACTCTCTTAATCATTCATCAAGTCTGTGTTTCTATTTCTGTGTCGACCCTTGATTACTGATGATGATTATTGCCTGACCTGCGTGTCTGCTCCTGTATAAACCTACTGCACGTACTGGATGATTTGGTGTATGACTGGTTTTGAGATTATGTCTCTGTTGAGATATCCAGGATTATCACTAAGCCTCTTCTGCAGTATGGGTTCCATCACATCATTCAGTATGGGTTCCATCACATCTATGTACTGACTGACTACTACTACTGACCCAGTCTCAGCCATCTGGCTAGCAGAGTTCAGTAACAATCTTCTTGAAAGTGAGTAGCTAACTTCTCTGGACAGCTCTGGCCCTGTCACCTCATCACCTGTCTGGCTGCACATATATTCATACCTAACCTTATGTACAGTCTATGAGTCATACAGCCATGGCTATCTAGGAGAGCTCAGTCACAGCCAGATGGATAGTAGGCTAACGTGTAGGCCTACTCATACAGGCCATCTTTCCAACAGGGGTCGTATGTATCCCGTTAGAGAGTAACTTCCCGGGGCCTCCCGAGTGGCGCAGTGGTCTAAGGCACTGCATCGCAGTGCTAACTTGTTCCACTAGAAATTCTGGTTAGAGTCCAGGCTCTGTCGCGACCGGGAGACCCATGGGGCAGCGCACAATTGGCCCAGTGTTGTTCGGGTTAGGGGAGGGTTTGGCCGGCAGGGATGTTCTTGTCCCATCGCACTCTAGCGACTCCTGTGGCGGGCCGTGCGCAATGCACGCTGACACGGTCGCCAAGTGTACGGTGTTTCCTCTGACACATTGGTGCGGGTACCATGAAATTGGTGAGAATTATTATTTTTTAAATAAAAAGAGAGTACCCTCCCTGGACAGCTTTGGCCCAAACCATCATCGAGTCACTGTCTGTCTGGCTGCACTTGTATTCATGCCTTATGTACGGCCTATGATTCATACTGCCTATCTCACCAGCAGAGGTCGTAGAATGGAGAGTAGGCTAACTGCTCTGGACAGTTCGGCCCTGTCACCTGTACCACCATGATTCATAGAGCCTGTGTGTCTAAAGTAGCGTAGGTCGCACTATACTTTTCCCATTGGAGAGTAACTTCTCTGGACAGCTCTGGCCATGTCACCTGTCTGGTCACACGTGTATTCATGCAGCCTGTGATTCATACAGACTTTCTGACTAATGTAGCAGACATCCCACATACAGTATATATTGTACCTCTCCACATACCAGTTGTGAGTAAACTAACATCTAGGCGGGCTTGTAGTAACGTTTGGAATGCCGTGTGTTGATGGGGTAATCTGGTCTAGTAAAAAGGTAGGGGATAACCTTATCAAACTAGTTGATCGAGAAACATTTATATATAAATCCCAACGATAAAGCCTTGCATTCCTACTTTTGTCTATCTCTTGCCGTCTGTCTCTTACATGGAATATATGTACACACACTGGACTCTACCCACACACTCACACATACTTACACCCCAACACTACACACACACACACACACACACACACACACACACACACACACACACACACACACACACACACACACACACACACACACACACACAACACACACACACACACACACACACGCCACACACACACAGACAGAAAATGTCACACTCATTACCACATACGCTGCTGCTACTGCTCCACATATGCTGCTGCTACAGTTCAGTATATTATCTATCCTGTTGTCTAGTCAAATTAACCCTACCTACAGTCAATTCGGAAAATATTCAGACCCCTTAACTTTTTTCACATTTTGTTACGTTACAGCCTTAATCTAAAATTGATTAAATTGTTTTCCCCCCTCATCAATCTACACACAATACCCCTAAATGACAAAGCAAAAATATGCTTTTAGAAATTTATAAAAAAAATGTAAAATTGACCTTTTACTCAGTACTTTGTTGAAGCACCTTTGGCTGCGATTACAGCCTCGAGTCTTGTTGGGTATGACGCTACAAGCTTGGTACACCTGTATTTGGGGAGTTTCTCCCATTCTTCTCTGCAGATCCTCTCAAGCTCTGTCAGGCTGAATGGGGAGCATTGCTACACAGGTATTTTCAGGTCTCTCCAGAGGAGATGTTCGATCGGGTTCATGTCCGGGCTCTGGCTGGGCCACTCAAGGACATTCAGAGACTTGTCCCAAAGCTACTCCTGCATTGTCTTGGCTGTGTTCTTAGGGTCGTTGTCCTGTTGGAAGGTGAACCTTCAGAGGTCCTGAGCGCGCTGGAGCAGGTTTTCATCAATGATCTCTCTGTACTTTGCTCCATTCATCGTTCCGTCTATCCTGACTAGTCTCCCAGTCCCTGCCACTGAAAACATCCCCACAGCATGATGCTGCCACCACCAAGCTTCACTGTTGGGATGGTGTCAGGTTTCCTCCAGATGTGATGCTTGACGTTCAGGACAGAGTTCAATCTTGGTTTCACAGAGAATCTTGTTTCTCATGGTCTGAGAGTCCTTTTGGTGCCTTTTGGCAAACTCCAAGTGGGCTATCATGTGCCTTTTACAAAGGAGTGGCTTCCGTCTGGCCACTCTACCATAAAGGCCTGATTGGTGCAGTGCTGCAGAGATGGTTGTACTTCTGCAAGGTTCTCCTATCTCCACAGAGGAACTCTGGAGCTCTGTCAGAATTACCATCAGGTTCTTTGTCACCTCCCTGACCAAGGCCCTTCTGTTGCTCAGTTTGGCTGGGCGGCTAGCTCTAGGAAGAGTCTTGGTGGTTCCAAACTTATTCCATTTAAGAATGATGGAGGCCACTGTGTTCTTGGGGACCTTCAATTCTGTGGGAATGTTTTGGTACCCTTCCCCAGATCTGTGCCTCGACACAATCCTGTCTCGTAGCTGTACAGACAATTAGTTCAGCCTCAAGGCTTGGTTTTAGCTCTGTGGGACCTTATATAGACCTTTCCAGATTATGTCCAATCAATTGAATTTACCACAGGTGGACTCCATTCAAATTGTAGAAATATCTCAAGTATGATCAATGGAACCAGGATGCACCTCAGTTCAATTTTGAGTCCCATAGCAAAGGGTCTGAATACTTATGTAAATATGGTATTTCTGTTTCTTATGTTTACTAAATTTGCAAAACGTTCTAAAAACCTGTTTTCGCTTTGTTCTTATGGGGTACTGTATGTAGATTGATGAGGGAAAAAGTTTATTTAATCAATTTTAGAATAAGGCTGTAACATAACAACATGTGGAAAAAGTCAAGGGGTCTGAAAACTCTCCAAATGCACTACGTTGTATTGTATTGTGTATTGTGCCAGAACCATAAAAGAGACGGAGAAATATTTAACTTCTGTCACAAACATGTCTTAATTTGAATGTTATGGAGACATTATCGTATGTTATTCCGGGCGGTTTTCGATCATCCACCTGATGGGAGAGCGGCGGGGGAATGCTTGTTCCATTTAAGACAGGGGATGAGGAGCGCTCAAGAGTTCGCTCTGGACTTTAGAACTCTGGCCGCCGGCGCGGGATGGAATGAGCGTGCCCTGATCGACCACTACAAGTGTAGTTTACGCGAGGACGTTCGTAGGGCGCTAGCCTGCAGGGACACCACCCTTAACCTGGACCAGCTGGTGGACCTATCCATCCGGCTGGATAACCTGTTGGGCTCCCGCGGACGTCCGGATCGGGGTCCGTCAGTTCCATCCCCCAGCACCTCTGATCCTACCCCGATGGAGCTGGGAGGTGCTGCTATGAGGGGGACCGGAGGGGGGCCCGTTCCCTACACCACCTGTGGCCGCAGAGGACACACTGCTGGTCGGTGCTGGGGAGGTTCTCCAGTGAGTAGAGGTGGCAGGCGGAGCACTGGTGGATCATCTCAGGTGAGTAGGCACACACCTCACCCAGAGCTCCCTGTTGCACACATGTGGTTGTATATAGCATTTCCTGAGTTTTCCCAGCAGTCCCAGCATAAGGCGCTAGTAGATTCAGGCGCAGCTGGGAACTTTATTGACCGTACTTTTGCACTTAGTTTAGGGATCCCTATTGTTCCTGTTGATGTTCCCTTCCCTGTACATGCCTTAGATAGTCGTCCTTTGGGGTCAGGGCTAATCAGGGAGGTCACAGCTCCATTCCGTTTGATAACGCAGGTGAGTCATGAGGAGAGAATTAGTCTCTTTTTGATCGACTCTCCTGCGTATCCTGTTGTGTTTGGCCTTCCCTGGTTGGCCTCTCATGATCCCACTATTTCGTGGCAACAGAGGGCTCTCAAGGGATGGTCCCGTCAGTGCTCAGGGAGGTATGTAGGTGTTAGGTGTTTCCTTAGGTGCCACTACGGTGGAGAGTCCAAACCAGGTATCCACCATGCACATTCCTCCCGAATATGCCGATTTGGAACTCGCCTTCTGTAAAAAGAAGGCGACTCAATTACCACCCCATCGACAGGGGGATTGTGCGATAAATCTCCTGGTTGACCCTGCACTTCCCAAGAGTCACGTGTATCCTCTATCACAGGAGGAGACGGCGGCGATGGAAACATATGTCACCGAATCTCTGGGACAGGGATACATTCGGCCTTCCATTTCATCTGTCTCCTCGAGTTTCTTTTTTGTGGAGAAGAAGGATAGAGGTTTGCGCCCGTGTATAGACTATCGAGGTTTGAATCAAATCACAGTAAAATACAGTTACCCACTACCTCTCATAGCCAGTATGACAGAGTCATTGCACGGGGCGCGCTTCTTCACAAATTTGGACCTCAGGAGCGCGTACAACCTGGTACGTATCAAGGCGGGGGATGAGTGGAAGACGGCATTTAGCACCACATCTGGGCACTATGAATATCTCGTCATGCCGTACGGGTTAATGAATGCTCCATCAGTCTTCCAATCCTTTGTAGATGGGATTTTCAGGGACCTGCACGGACAGGGTGTAGTGGTGTATATCGATGACATTCTAATATACTCCGCTACACGCGCCGAGCATGTGTCTCTGGTGCGCAAGGTGCTTTGTTGACTGTTGGAGCATGACCTGTACGTCAAGGCTGAGAAATGTCTGTTCTTCCAACAGTCCATCTCCTTCCTAGGGTACCGCTTTTCTGCGTCAGGGGTAGAGATGGTGAATGACCGCATTTCAGCCGTGCGTAATTGGCTGACTCCAACCACGGTAAAGGAGGTGCAGCGGTTCTTAGGGTTTGCTAACTACTACCGGAGGTTTATCGGGGTTTCAGTCAGGTAGCGGCTCCCATTACCTCCTTGCTGAAGGGAGGACCGGTGCGGCGGCAGTGGACAGCTGAGGCTGACAGGGCATTTAGTCAACTGAAGGCTCTGTTTACCTCTGCTCCCGTGCTGGCTCATCCTGATCCCTCCTTAGCGTTCATAGTTGAGGTGGATGCGTCCGAGGCTGGGATAGGGGCTGTGCTGTCTCAGTGCTCGAGTACGCCACTAAAGCTCCGCCCCTGCGCTTTCTTTTCGAAGACGCTCAGCCCGGCGGAGCGAAACTATGATGTGGGGGACTGGGAGCTGTTGGCTGTTGTCAGGGCTCTGAAGGCATGGAGCCATTGGCTTGAGGGGGCTAGATACCCTTTCCTCATTTGGACTGACCACCGCAATCTGGAGTACATTCGCACAGCTAGGAGACTGAATCCTCGCCAGGCGAGGTGGGCCATGTTTTTCACCCGCTTTGTTTTCACTCTATCCTACAGACCAGGTTCCCAGAACGTTAAGGCAGACGCACTGTCCCGGGTTGTATGACACGGAAGAGAGGTCCGCGGATCCCACTCCCATAATTCCAGCTTCCAGCTTGGTTCATGTCCAAATGTTAAAGCACTATTCACCAAACCCAAGTCTTATATGACAAACCACAAAAAGGATGGAAAATAAGACTAAATCTTGGCTGCTTCTTCGATATTTTTGTGACAGGTCCACAAAACCCACACAAAAGCCTGAGTTGCAACTTGCCATGGTCTTCGCTACTCAAACACTTTTAGGCAAGTTGTGTGAAGCAGCAGATTTTACAGTAGAATATGCACATGTAACTCAGGAAATACACTACATGACCAGGAGTATGTGGACACTTGCTTGTGTCCTTCTAAAATCATGGGTATTAATATGGAGTTGGTTCCCCTTTGCTGTATAACAGCATCCACTCTTCTGGGAAGCTTTTCACTAGATGTTGGAACATTGTTGCTGGGACTTGCTTCCATTCAGCCACGAGCATTAGTGAGTTCGGGCACTGATGTTGGGCGATTAGGCCTGGCTCGCAATTGACATTCCAATTAATCTCAAAGTTGTTCAATGGAGTTGAGGTCAGAGCTCTGTGCACGTCAGTCAAGTTCTTCTACACCGATCTCGACAAACCATTTCTGTATGGACCTTGCTTTGTGCACGGGGGAATTGTCATGCTGAAACAGGAAAGGGCCTTCAACAAACTGTTGCCACAAAGTTGGAAGAACAGAATCGTCTAGAATGTCATTGTATGCTGTGGCGTTAAGACTTCCCTTCACTGGAACTAAGTAGCCTAGCCTGAACTATGAAAAACAGCCCCAGACCATTATTGCTCCTCCACCAAACATTACAGTTGGCACTATGCATTGGGGCAGGTAGCGTTCTCCTGGCATGCCCCAAACCCAGATTCGTCCGTCGGATTGCTAGATGGTAAAGCGTGAGATGGTGGCAGGGCAGTTTCACTGAGCATGTTGTGTCAAACTGTTTGTTTGTTTAAAGTCTTACAAGTTTGTATTATTTAGCAAAACCATTATAGGCTGCGAGAGTTCTAATTAAACATCAGGAAACATCTAAAATCCAACAGGATCAATGCGATCAAAGCGTTAAAATTGCTAGTAAACCAAGCAGTAACCTCTGCTGGTTTCCACACAAGGAAGTAGTGACGATGTGGTGCCCTTCCTGAAAGCCGGGAGAGGATACATCTGTGCTGTGGCTGACTGTATAGACACGCTGGGCCACCTAGCCTTGGATACTCCTCGATGGTCAGATTTTTCATCTGTCTTCCGCCAATCTACCAGAGTCTTCTGACTCCTTTCCTGCCTTGCTGTGCTGTGTGGTGGAAGCCGGAGTTCAGTAACTGCATTGTGACATAACGTCTACATGCGCTGGGCTTCCTAGCCCAGGATACACCTGCCGGGTGGACTCGCCACCGGTGATTGGCCGGTCTACTGGGCCAGCTGCTGCCTCACTGTGCGGTAGCCTATTGCAAGGCAACTGGGCGCATTGACCAAATCCACACACTGGGCGGAATCCCTGTCAGCACATTCCTGCAAAGGCTGTTGAACGCTGGCGTTCTAAGTAAGACAACAACGCTCGTGAACACACTTGGTTTCTAACTCAAATCAAACTTTATTTGTCACATGCGCCGAATATAAGTGTAGACCTTACCTTACTTGCAAGCCCTTAACCAACAGTGCAGTTCAAGAAGACTTAAGAAAATATTTACCAAATAAACTAAAGTAAAAAATGTAATATAACAAAATGTGTTTTATTGTGGATATAGATACTTTTGAACCTGTTTCCTCCAGCATCTTCACAAGGTCCTTTGCTGTTGTTCTGTGATTGATTTGCACTTTTCGCACCAAAGTACGTTCATCTCTAGGAGACAGAACGCATCTCCTTCCTGAGCGGTATGACGGCTGAGTGGTCCCATGGTGTTTATACTTGCGTACTATTGTTTGTACAGATGAACGTGGTACCTTCAGGTGTTTGGAAATGATGAACCAGACTTGTGGAGGTCTACAATTTTCTTTCTGAGGTCTTGGCTGATTTCWTTTGATTTTCCCATGATGTCAAGCAAGGAGGCACTGAGTTTGAAGGTAGGCCTTGAAATACATGCACAGGTACACCTCTAACACCTCTAACACCCCAAACAATTTGAACTTCTACTTTTAAAAATCCACCTCTCTAAAAACAAGTCTCTCACCGTTGCCGCCTGCTATAGACCACCCTCTGCCCCCAGCTGTGCTCTGGACACCATATGTGAACTGATTGCCCCCCATCTATCTTCAGAGCTCGTGCTGCTAGGCGACCTAAATTGGAACATGCTTAACACCCCAGCCATCCTACAATCTAAGCTTGATGCCCTCAATCTCACACAAATTATAAATGAACCTACCAGGTACCACCCCAATTCCGTAAACACGGGTACCCTCATAGATATCATCCTAACCAACTTGCCCTCCAAATACACCTCTGCTGTTTTCAACCAAGATCTCAGCGATCACTGCCTCATTGCCTGCATCCGTAATGGGTCAGCGGTCAAACGACCTCCACTCATCACTGTCAAACGCTCCCTGAAACACTTCAGCGAGCAGGCCTTTCTAATCGACCTGGCCGAGGTATCCTGGAAGGATATTGATCTCATCCCGTCAGTAGAGGATGCCTGGATATTTTTTTAAATGCCTTCCTCACCATCTTGAATAAGCATGCCCCATTCAAGAAATTTAGAACCAGGAACAGATATAGCCCTTGGTTCTCTCCTGACCTGACTGCCCTTAACCAACAGAAAAACATCCTATGGCGTTCTGCATTAGCATCGAACAGCCCCGTGATATGCAACTTTTCAGGGAAGCTAGAAACCAATATACACAGGCAGTTAGAAAAGCCAAGGCTAGCTTTTTCAAGCAGAAATTTGCTTCCTGCAACACAAATTCAAAAAATTTCTGGGACACTGTAAAGTCCATGGAGAATAAGAGCACCTCCTCCCAGCTTCCAACTGCACTGAAGATAGGAAACACTGTCACCACCGACAAATCCACTATATGAGAATTTCAATAAGCATTTTTCTACGGCTGGCCATGCTTACCACCTGGCTACCCCTACCCCGGTCAACAGCACTGCCCTCCCCTCTGCTACTCGCCCAAGCCTTCCCCATTTCTCTTTCTCCCAAATACAGTCAGCTGATGTTCTGAAAGAGCTGCAAAATCTGGACCCTTACAAATCAGCCGGCTAGATAATCTGGACTCTTTCTTTCTAAAACTATCTGCTGAAATTGTTGCCACCCTATTACTAGCCTTTTCAACCTCTCTTTCGTGTCGTCTGAGATTCCCAAAGATTGGAAAGCAGCTCGGTTATCCCCCTCTTCAAAGGGGGGACACTCTTGACCCTAACAGCTACAGACCTATATCTATCCTACCCTGCCTTTCTAAGGTCTTCGAAAGCCAAGTCAACAAACAGATTACCGACCATTTCGAATCCCACCATACCTTCTCCGCTATGCAATCTGGTTTCAGAGCTGGCATGGGTGCACCTCAGCACGCTCAAGGCATAAAAGATATCTTAACCCCATCGATAGGAAACAATACTGTGCAGCCGTATTCATTGACCTGGAAGGCTTTTGACTCTGTCAATCACCACATCCTCATCGACAGACCGACAGCCTTGGTTTCTCTAATGATTGCCTCGCCTGGTTCACCAACTACTTCTCTGATCGAGTTCAGTGTGTCAAATCGGAGGGTCTGTTGTCCGGGCTCTGGCAGTCTCTATGGGGTGCCACAGGTTCAATTCTGGACCGACTCTCTTCTCTGTATACATCAATGATGTCGCTCTTGCTGCTGGTGATTCTCTGATCCATCTCTACGCAGACGACACTATTCTGTATACTTCTGGCCTTCTTTTGACACTATGTTAACAACCCTCCAGGCGAGCTTCAATGCCATACAATCTCCTTCCGTGGCCTCCATTTGCTCTTAAATACAAGTAAAACTAAATGCATGCTCTTCAACCGATCGCTGCCTGCACCTGGCCGCCTGTCCAACATCACTACTCTGGACGGCTCTGACTTAGAATATGTGGACAACTAAAATACCTAGGTGTCTGGTTAGACTGTAAACTCTCCTTCAGACTCACATCAAACATCTCCAATCCAAAGTTAAATCTAGAATTGGCTTCCTATTCCGCAACAAAGCATCCTTCACTCATGCTGCCAAACATACCCTTGTAAAACTGACCATCCTACCAATCCTCGACTTCGGTGATGTCATTTACAAAATAGCCTCCAAAACCCTACTCAATAAATTGGATGCGTCTATCACAGTGCCATCCGTTTTATCACCAAAGCCCCATATACTACCCACCACTGCGACCTGTACACTCTGTTGGCTGGCCTCGGTTCATACTCTCGCCAAACTCACTGGCTCCAGGTCATCTACAAGACCCTGCTAGGTAAAGTCCCCCTTATCTCAGCTCGCTGGTCACCATAGCAGCACTACCTGTAGCACGCGCTCCAGCAGGTATATTTCTCTGGTCACCCCAAACCAATTCTTCCTTTGGCCGCTCTCCTCCAGTTCTCTGCTGCCAATGACTGGAACGAACTAAAAAATCTCTGAAACTGGAAACACTTATATCTCCCTCACTAGCTTTAAGCACCAGCTGTCAGAGCAGCTCATAGATTACTGCACCTGTACATAGCCCATCTATAATTTAGCCCAAACGACTACCTCTTTACCTACTGTATTTATTAATTTATTTTGCTCCTTTGCACCCCATTATTCTTATCTCTACTTTTTTCTATCTCTACTATCTCTATCTACTTTTTTTTGTTTTTCTTGCTATAGATTTACTTCTGCACCATGGTTTTAATATTTTTATTTATTTATATATATATTTTGTTTGCCTTCACCTCCCTTATCTCAACCTCACTTGCTCATATTGTATATAGACTTATTTTCACTGTATTATTGACTGTATGTTTGTTTTACTCCATGTGTAACTATGTGTTGTTGTATGTGTCGAACTGCTTTGCTTTATCTTGCCAGGTCGCAATTGTAAATGAGAACGTGTTCTCAATTTGCCTACCTGGTTAAATAAGGTGAAATAAAATAAATAATAAAATAATTGACTCAATGATGTCATTTAGCCTATCAGAAGCTACTAAAGCATGACATCATTTTCTGGATTTTCCAAGCTGTTTCAATTCACAGTCAACTTAATGTATGTAAACTCCTGACCCACTGGAATTGTGATAATGCAGTGAATTATAAGTGAAATAATCTGTCTGTAAATAATGGTTGGAAAATTACTTGTGTCATGCACAAAGTAGATGTCCTCACCGACTTGCCAAAACTATAGTCTGTTAACAAGAAATTTGTGAGCGGTTGAAAAACTAGTTTTAATAACGTCTCTGGGATATGTGGGACGCTAGCGTCCCGCATGGCCAACATCCAGTGAAAATGCAGAGCGACAAATTCAAATAAATTACTATAAAAATGTAACTTTCATGAAATCACACATGCAATACACCAAATTAAAGCTACACTTGTTGTGAATCCAGCCAACATGTCAGATTTCGAAAAGGCTTTACGACGAAAGCACACCAAACTATTATGTTAGGTCAGTACATAGCCACAGAAAAACACAGCCATTTTTCCAGCCAAAGAGAGGAGTCACGAAAACCATAAATAGAGATAAAATTTATCACTAACCTTTGATGATATTCATCAGATGATACTCATAGGACTTCATGTTACACAATGCATGTATGTTTTGTTCGATAAAGTTCATATTTATATCAACAAATCTCAGTATACATTGGCACGTTATGTTCAGTAGTTCCAAAAACATCCGGTGATTTTGCAGAGAGCCACATCAATTTACAGAAATACTCATTATAAATGTTGATGAAAATACAAGTGTTATGCATGGAACTTTAGATACACTTCTCCTTAATGTCAGATTTCAAAAAAGCTTTACGGAAAAAGCAATAATCTGAGTACGGCGCTCAGAGCCCAAACAAGACAAAAAGATATCCTCCATATTGTGCAGTCAACAGAAGTCAGAAATAACATTATAAACATTCACTTACCTTGAGATGATCTTCATCAGAATGCACTCCCAGGAAATCCAGTTCCACAATAAATGTTTGTTTTGTTCGATAATGTCTATCATTTATGTCCAAATAACTCAGTTTTGTTTGGGTGTTCAGTACACAATCTAAACTCACGACGCGCGGGCAGGCAGGTCCAGGCAAAAGTTCAGACGAAAAGTCATATTACAGTCCGTAGAAACATGTCAAACGAAGTATACAATCAATCTTTAGGATGTTAGATTACTCGTTGGTTATTACTGCATTGTCGGAACTAGAAGCACGAGCATTTCGCTACACTCACATTAACATCTGCTAACCATGTGTATGTGACAAATTACATTTTATTTGATGTTTTTAACATAAATCTTCAATAATGTTCCAACCGGAGAATTCCTTTGTCTTCAGAAATGCGATGGAACAGAGCTCGCTCTCACGTGAACGCGCATGGTCAGCGCATGTTCAGCTCATGGCAGACCTTACTCAATCCCCTCTCATTCGGCCCCACTGCACAGTAGAAGCATCAAACAAAGTTCTAAAGACTGTTGACATCTAGTGGAAGCCTTAGGAAGTGCAACATGACCCAATATCCCACTGTATCTTCAATAGGGAATTAGTTAAAAAACGACCAACCTCAGATTTCCCACTTCCTGGTTGGATTTTTTTCTCAGGTTTTTGCCCGCCGTATGAGTTCTGTTATACTCACAGACATCATTCAAACAGTTTTAGAAACTTCAGAGTGTTTTCTATCCAAATATACTAATAATATGCATATTCTAGCTTTTAGGACAGAGTAGCAGGCAGTTTACTCTGGGCACCTTTTTATCCAAGCTACTCAATACTGCCCCCCTGTCCCAAAGAAGTTTTAATGACTCCAACCTAAGTGTATGTAAACTTCCGACTTCAACTGTAGCTAGGGGTGAAGTGACTATGCATAGATAATAGACAGCGAGTAGCAGTGTTGGACAAACAAATGTCAATGTAATAGGCCGGTGGCCATTTGATTATTTGTTCAGCAGTCTTATGGTTTGGAGATAAAAGCTGTTGATGAGCCTTTTGGTTTCTAGACTTGGCACTCTGGTACGGCTTACCATGCGGAGCAGAGAAAGCAGTCTTGGGTGACTGTAGTCTCTGACAGTTTTATGTGCTTTCCTTTGACACCGCCGATTATATAGGTCCTGGATTGCAGGAAGCTTGGCCCCAGTATTGTACTGGGCCGTACTCACTACCTTCTGTAGCGCCTTATGGTCAGATGCCGAGCAGTTGCCATACCAGGCGGTGATGCAACCGGTCAGGATGCTATCAATGGTGCAGCTGTAGAACTTTTGAGGATCTGGGGACCCATGACAAATCTTTTCAGTCTCCTGAGGGGTAAAGGTTTTGTCCTGCCATCTTCACGACTGCCCTGTTTGGACCATGATAGGTCAATGGTGATGTGGACACCAAGGAACTTGAAACTCTCCACCCGCTCCACTACAGCCTTTTTGATGTTAATGGGGGCCTGTTCGGCCCACCTTTTCAGTAGTCCACGATCAGCTCATTTGTCTTGCTCACATTGAGGGAGAGGTTGTTGTCCTGGCACAACACTGGCAGTTTTCTGTTCTCCTCCCTATAGGCTGTCTCATCGTTGTCGGTGATCAGGCCTACCACTGTTGTGTTGTCAGCAAACTTAATGATGGTGTTGGAGTCGTGTTTGGCCACGCAGTCGTGGGTGAACAGGGAGTACAGGATGGGACTAAGTACACACCCCTGAGGGGCCCCAGTGTTGAGGAGCTTTGTGGGCACTATGGTGTTGAACGCTGAGCTGTAGTCAATGAACAGCATTCTCACATAGGTTTTCCTTTTGTCCATCTGTGGATCTGTTGGGGCGGTATGCAAATTGGAGTGGGTCTAGGGTATCTGGTAGGATGCTGTTGATGTGAGCCATGACCCGCCTTTCAAAGCACTTCATGGCTACCGACGTGAGTGCTACGGGGCGGTAATCATTTAGGCAGGTTACTTTCGATTCCTTGGGCACAGGGACTATGGTGGTCTGCTTGAAACATGTAGGTATTATAGACTCAGTCAGGGAGAGGTTGAAAATGTCAGTGAAGAAACTTGCCAGTTGGTCCTCGCATGCTTTGAGTACACATCCTGGTAATCCATCTGGCCCCGCGGCTTTGTGAATGTTGACCTGTTTAAAGGTCTTGCTCACATCGGCTACCGAGAGTGTTATCACACAGTCATCCGGAACAGCTGGTGCATGCTTCAGTGTTGCTAGCCTCGAAGCGAGCATAAAAACCATTTAGCTCGTCTGGTAGGCTCGCGTCACAGGGCAGCTTGCGTCACTGGGCAGCACGCGTCTGGGTTTCCATTTGTAGTCTGTAGTAGTTTTCAAATCAAATCAAATCAAATTTTATTTGTCACATACACATGGTTAGCAGATGTTAATGCGAGTGTAGCGAAATGCTTGTGCTTCTAATTCCGACAATGCAGTAATAACCAACAAGTAATCTAACCTAACAATTCCACAACTACTACCTTATACACACAAGTGTAAAGGGATAAAGAATATGTACATAAAGATATATGAATGAGTGATGTACAAACGGCATAGCAAGATGCAGTAGATGGTATAAGGTACAGTCTATACATATGAGATGAGTAATGTAGGGTATGTAAACATAAAAGTGGCATAGTTTAAAGTGGCTAGTGATACATGTATTACATAAAGATGGCAAGATGCAGTGGATAAATATACAGTACAGTATATACATATACATATGAGATGAGTAATGTAGGTATGTAAACATTATATTAAGTGGCATTGTTTAAAGTGGCTAGTGATACATTTTTACATAATTTCCACAATTCCATTATTAAAGTGGCTGGAGTTGAGTCAGTATGTTGCAGCGGCACTAAATGTTAGTGGTGCTGTGTTAACAGTCTGATGGCTTGAGATAGAAGCTGTTTTTCAGTCTTCTCGTCTGCTTTGATGCACCTGTACTGACCCTGCCTTCTGGAATAGCGGGGTGAACAGGCAGTGGCTCGGGTGGTTGTTGTCCTTGATGATCTTTATGGCCTTCCTGTGACATCGGGTGGTGTAGGTGTCCTGGAGGGCAGATAGTTTGCCCCGGTGATGCGTTGTGCAGACCTCACTACCCTCTGGAGAGCCTTACGGTTGTGGGCGGAGCATTGCCGTACCAGGCTGTGATACAGCCGACAGGATGCTCTCGATGTGCATCTGTAGAAGTTTGTGAGTGCTTTTGTGACAAGCCGAATTTCTCAGCCTCCTGAGGTTGAAGAGGCGCTGCTGCGCCTTCTTCACAACGCTGTCTGTGTGGTGGACCAATTCAGTTTGTCCGTGATGTGTACACCGAGAACTTAAAACTTCCACCTTCTCCACTACTGTCCCGTCGATGTGGATAGGGGGCTCCCTCTGCATTTCCTGAAGTCCACAATCATCTCCTTTGTTTTGTTGACGTTGAGTGTGAGGTATTTTCCTGACACCACACTCCGAGGCCTTCACCTCCTCCCTGTTAGGCCGTCTCGTCGTTGTTGGTAATCAAGCCTACCACTGTTTGTCGCCGCAAACTTGATGATTGAGTTGGAGCGTCATGGCCACGCAGTCGTGGGTGAACAGGGAGTACAGGAGAGGGCTCAGAACGCACCCTTTTGGGCCCAGTGTTGAGATCAGCGGGGTGGAGATGTTGTTACCTACCCTCACCACCTGGGGAGCCCGTCAGGAAGTCCAGGACCCAGTTGCACAGGGCGGGTCGAGACCAGGGTCTCAAGCTTGATGACGAGTTTGGAGGTACTATGGTGTTAAATGCTGAGCTGTAGTCGATGAACGGCATGCTCACATAGGTATTCCTCTTGTCCAGATGGTTAGGGCAGTGTGCAGTGTGTTGCGATTGCGTCGTCTGTGGACCTATTGGGTCGGTAAGCAAATTGAGTGGGTCTAGGGTGTCAGGTAGGGTGGAGGTGATATTGGTCCTTGACTAGTCTCTCAAAGCACTTCATGATGACGGAAGTGAGTGCTATGGGCGGTAGTCGTTTTAGCTCAGTTACCTTAGCTTTCTTGGGAACAGGAACAATGGTGGCCCTCTTGAAGCATGTGGGAACAGCAGACTGGGATAAGGATTGATTGAATATGTCCTTAAACACACCAGCCAGCTGGTCTGCGCATGCTCTGAGGACGCGGCTGGGAATGCCGTCTGGGCCTGCAGCTTTGCGAGGGTTAACACGTTTAAATATTTTACTCTCCTCGGCTGCAGTGAAGGAGAGCCCGCAGGTTTTGGTAGCGGGCCGTGTCAGTGGCACTGTATTGTCCTCAAAGCGAGCAAAAAAGTTATTTCGTCTGTCTGGGAGCAAGACATCCTGGTCCGCGACGGGGCTGGTTTTCTCTTTGTAATGTTTTCTTTTTGTAATCCGTGATTGACTGTAGACCCTACCACATACCTCTTTTGTCTGAGCTGTTGAATTGCGACTCTACTTTGTCTCTATACTGGGACTTAGCTTGTTTGATTGACTTGCGTCAGTGCTTGTGTAGTAGGATTCAATCTTAATCCTGTATTGACGCTTTGCTTGTTTGATGGTTCGTTGGAGGGCATTACGGGATTTCAGATAAACGTCCGGATTAGTGTACTACTCTGTGAAAGCTGCAGCTCTAGCCTTTAGCTCGATGCGGATGTTGCCTGTAATCTACGGCTTCTGGTTGGGATATGTTTGTACGGTCACTGTGGGGACAACGTCGTCGACGCACTTATTGATGAAGCCGATGACTGAGGTGGCATACTCCTCAATGCCATTGGATGAATCGGAACATTTATATGCCTCTCTGTGTATGCATCTCTGTGTGTGGAGCAAAGGTGGTCTAGAGTTTTTTTCCCTCTTGTTGCACATGTGACATGCTGGTATTTAAATTCGCCTGCATTAAAGCTCCCACTAGGAACGCCGCTTCTGGTTGAGCATTTTCTTGTTTGCTTTTGGCCTTATAGAGTTGGTTGAGTGCAGCCTTGTGTCAGCATCGGTCTGTGGTGGTAAATTGACGGCTATGAATAATATAGATGAAAACTCTCTTGGTAGATAGTGTGGTCTACAGCTTATCATAAGGTACTCTACCTCAGGCAAGCAATACCTCGAGACGTATTATTAGACATCGTGCACAAGCTGTTATTGACAAAAAGACACACACACCCACCCCTCGTCTTACCAGTAGCTTCTCTGTTCTGCAAGTGCATATGGAAAATCTCGCCAGCTCTATATTATCCTTGTCATCGTTCAGCCAGTACTCTGTGAAACATAAGATATTACAGTTCTTAATGTCCCGTTGGTAGGATAAACGTAGGTCATACATTTTTCCCCCAATGATTGCATGTTAGCAAGTTGAATGGATGGCATTGGGAGTTTACTCGCTCGCCTACAGATCTGCGTCCTCTTTTCCTCATGCAAATTATGGGGATTTGGGCCTGTTCCCGGGAGAGCAGTATATCCTTCTCATCGGACTCATTAAAGGAAAAATATTCTTCCAGTTCGTGGTGAGTAATCGCTGTTCTGATGTCCAGAAGTTATTTTCTGTCATAAGAGACGGTAGCAGCAACATTATGTACAAAATAAGTTAAAAAATAAAACAACACAAAAAAACTAACCTTATAGCACAATTTGTTAGGAGCATGTAACACGTCAGACATCCTCTTCAGCTCCATCTTAACAATATTTACCCTGGATTTGAAACTGCCTTACATGTAGGCTACAGCTGCATGTAATATTTAAAAAACTGAGTTATTTTAAAGAAAGTCTTGTTAATCTAACTGCACTGTTCAATTTACAGTAGCTATTACAGTGAAAAATGCCATGTTATTGTTTGAGGAGAGTGCACAGTTATGTACTTGAAAATGTATCAAGTGACCAATTGGGCACATTTGGGCAGACTTGATACAACATTTTGAAGAATAATGCAATGCTTTGCACATACACTGCTGCCATCGAGTGGCCAAATTCTAAATTGCGTCTAGACTCCTAAGTGGTTTTATGGCCTTTCTCTTGCATTTCAAAGATGAGGGAACAACAACAAAAAAATTGGAAAACGCATGTTTGTATTATCTTTTACCATATCTAATGTGTTATATTCCCCTACATTAATTTCACATTTCCACAAATTTCAAAGTGTTTCCTTTCAGCATACAGCATACCACCCTGCATACCACTGCTGGCTTGCTTCTGAAGCTAAGCAGGGTTGGTCCTGGTCAGTCCTTGGATGGGAGACCAGATGCTGCTGGAAGTGGTGTTGGAGGGCCAGTAGGAGGCACTCTTTCCTCTGGTCTAAACAAAAAGATCCCAATGCCCCAGGGCAGTGATTGGGGACACTGCTCTGTGTAGGGTGCCGTCTTTCGGATGGGACGTTAAACGGGTGTCCTGACTCTCTGAGGTCATTAAAGATCCCATGGCACTTATCGTAAGAGTAGGGGTGTTAACCCYGGTGTCCTGGCTAAATTCCCAATCTGGCCCTCAACCATCACGGTCACCTAATAATCCCCAGTTTACAATTGGCACATTCATCCCCCTCCTCTCCCCTGTAACTATTCCCCAGGTTGTTGCTGCAAATGAGAATGTGTTCTCAGTCAACTTACCTGGTAAAATAACGGTGAAATAAAAAAATAAAAATTTCAAATGGTATCAAGAATATTAATATCCTTGCTTCAGGCCCTGAGCTGAAGGCAGAAAGATTTTGGTACGTCATTTTTGGCAAAATTTTTAAAAAAGGTGTCCGATCCTTAATAAGTGTTGATGCATTGGATTGGTTCCAAAACTACATTTCTGACAGAACACAGTGTGTAGCACAGGAGGGTATGAAATCTGAGTTACGAAGGCTTACAAAAGGAGTCCCCAGGGCTCAATTTTAGGTCAGATCCTTTTTACACTGTATATAAATTATATAGGGAAGACTGTTGACTATGCAAATCTCCATCTGTATGCTGGTGACACAATTATTTCTAGCGCATCTAATATTGAGAAGGCTTTTACAGGACTTTTGATGTTATTCAAAGTCAGCTTTTCGAATTGAAACTTGTGCTTAATGCAAGGAAAACAAAATGTATGGTTTTCTCTTCCCTGAAAGTAAACAGATGGAGTCACTTGTAGATTTTAACTATAAAAGGCCAGCAAATTGATAGGGTAACCTCCTATAAATATCTTGGGATTTGGTTAGATGAAAAGCTGAATTTAAAAAATATATCTATTTTTTTGATTTCCAAGATGGCGTAGCAGTTAGATGTCTTTGTCTTTGTCCTGACCCTTGTATATATATTTTTACATATTTTTCTTCGCATATCTTTTAAAAATATTTTCCTAAACAGCAACTTCTAAATACTCTACTGCAACCTCACCCAATGTGGCGTGGATCTGCTTTTTTTCTAAAGTATTTCTATTTACTTCGGATCTGGAATCGCTCAACCGAAGATAGCCAGCTAACTACCTACCAGCTATCAGTTAGCAAACCATTGCTAGCGGTCATCAGCTAACCTTTAGCTCGGAAAGCTCTCGCCAGTTCATATCCAGGCTGCATCACATCTGGCTGTGATTGGGAATCCAATAGGGTGACGCACAATTGGCCCAGTGTTGGCTGGGGTAGGCCGTCATTGTCAATAAGAATTTGATTAAGCGCTAAGGGCTGAAGATAGAGTCTGATCCCAGATCTGTTTGTGCTATCATGCCAAACATGAAAATGAGTGACAAGGTAGCACAAACACATCTGGCACCAGGCTACTGAACACAGCTAAAAAATTGTGTGCAGGCCAGGAGGACATGTAAGGCCACGGTTCCTCCAGGTCTTACTCACCATTAAGCAGTGAGCTAGGATTCCTTCTCAGAGTTGTGGAGGGAAATGCGCCCATGTGCTCTGAATTTGGAGAGCACTGGTTAGCTGTCGTTTCTGGTGGTTTGGTCTTTTTTCTCTGCCTTTTTGCAGAATGTCATAATAAGGGCCTCTTAAAAACACAGGATATCATATTTTCCTGTCATTAAAACTCATTTGAGTCTTTAGAACGGAGTTGAGTACCATCTTTAAATTTAAATTTGGTGCTATTGCTATTACAATATTACTTAGTGTTTATTTATTTTGTACAAGTATTTCATGTACTTATTTACTGCACATTTGTGACAGTTACTGCTCTTTAACAGGTATACAATTGTGTGAGGTGGAGCTGGGGGTTCAGAAACTGGACTTGACCGGGAAGAGGTGGTTGCATCTAAGAGCTGGATCAAAGATGAACCTCATCACTGCACGGAAGACAACCAAACGCACCTCTTTCAGACAGTCTCTGGCCTTCTGTACAGAACGGGCACAGGTAAGGTCATTATACGCTGCCACCCACAACCCTGTTATGCCATCCATAGAATTCTCATCCCTGAAAATATCCAGGGCACGTATACATAAAGTGTCTCAGAGCAGAAGTGCTGATCTAGGATCCGGTCCCCTATGTCCATATAATCATATTCATAATGCTCTAAAATGCAACACTGATCTTAGAGCAGCACTCCTTCCCTGAGAAGCTTTATAAATATGGGTTCAGATAGCCTACAGTTAAGTTTGGTGGCACAATACTGTCACTTGTTGTTTTGAATGCTCAACACAACACCGGTGTGTTATACTTAAAAAACAAATGGATTCATAGTGTGACATGGGTTGACCAAACAGAATTGGACAAATTCCTAAGGTGACTCATTAATAAATCAGGGAAAATACATCATGGGCCGACCAAAGTTGCTTGACACATTGCAAACTCTCCTTACCAGTACGTCACTGTATTGGAGTTTGTGTTTTATCTACTCTTGGCAGGGTCACTGTGACATTTTTATTTATTTTCCCTTTATTTAACTAGGCAAGTCAGTTAAGAACAAATTCGTATTTTCAATGACGGCCTAGGAACAGTGGATTAACTGCCTTGTTCAGGTGCAGAACGACAGATTTGTACCTTGTCAGCTCTGGGTTTTGAACTTGCAACCTTTCGGTTACTAGTCCAACACTCTAACCACTAGGCTACCCTGCCGCCCTTTACCACCACATTGTGGTAAAGTTGAAGCTCCTATAAAAAACACATGAGCTGGCGCACACCCAGAAAAAAATATTTTACGTGGAGGTGCTAACTAAAGAGAGTCGCACACTCCATATATAAACTCCCAGTAATTTATTGGGTAAATCAATTGGAGCTCCTGACAGCATGGGTCTACTCTAAGGTTTGTGCTCATTTTAATGGTCTTGTCTCCACAGGGTGGGTTATTCAATCCGCTACTGCGACGAACAGCCTCTGCTAAAAACTCACTGAAAAGAGCCCCTTCTGCCCTATTTATTGAGCATGGCAAGGTGTTTCAGAGAAATAAGATAAGTTTTGGCCTAAATATGGTCTGATAATCTGATGAGTAATATATTCTGAGACAACCATATCAAGACAATGAAATGGAGGAATGTAAGTCAAATTGCTAAATATAATTGTTACATTTAATGTACCATGTGTTCTTTTTGTTTGTATTTTTTAGGAGTGGGAGACAAAGGCCTTCACTTGATACTGGTCATTCTGGTAACAGTTACCTTGTACTGTACACATTCCCTGACTTATATGAAGAGTTTCATTCCCAAATGTTGTACTGGATATCCATTTTCAGAAATGTTGTTATATTAGCTTTTTTTGTTTAAAGACATTATGAAAGCGATTGGTTTGTTTTTTCACTATCTAATCATGGCATGGGGTGACAGAAATGTATTTGTTTAAAATCTATCACTTCATGGTTCCATTTCCGAGAGACAAATAATCATATATAGCATTTGCTAAATGCTATATATCCACCTCACTCTCAGAGAAATAAGTAGTTTTGCTAGCTGACAGTAGTATTGCTTTGTGATGGGATCCCAATCCATGATGGCAGCATGTCAAGTCATTTGGCTGTGACTAGTAGTTTTTAAACTACTAATAACCTATTCATTTATGGTGGAGCAAATCTACACTTTCCTTGTTGTGTAGTGTAAATTATTTAGTTTTGCTGGTGTAAAGATCACAGGTCTCCCTCAACTCAGATCATTTTTTATCGCTATTGGCACTTCCCTCCTCGAAGTTTACCAAAGTAAAACTCTCTGCCTGGCCTGGGTTCTATCCTCTGCTTTCCCACAGAGGAGTGTCTCCTCCAAGCTGCTCCTCTTTGCTCTCCACCTGGCTGTCAGCGGCAGCTCAACAATCCACAACCCGTTCTCTCAATCGACCCCCACACCCAATCTACTCACACGAGCACACACTCACATACAGACTCATATATACACACAGTCCCTTTCTCCCCTTAGCTTTCCTTGGCCTCTATTTCTTATATTTCTCAGAAAAATGACAATTTTTGTGGTATTGCTTTGTGCACTGACTTTACTGAACTCTGGAGAAAACGAACATTGTCGCAGGGTGAGTACATCTGATGATGTGCTCTCCCGTCCATTAGACATTTTGTCTGCGGGAACTCGCTCTTTTTCACTCGGTCCACTCATCCACATGCCGATGCATTTGCGGCATGATGTGGAACAGTGCGAACTTGTGTCACTACCAAAGTCTAATGGTTTTAAATTACTGTTTTGTATTGCCTGGAAACTCACTTGTGGAATTCACTTGCAGTAGGTCTCTTAAAAAAGAGAAGCCGTGAAAGGTTATTAAACAGAGGTGCCTAGTTATTCTTCTTTGTTGATATCAGGTAACGTGCAACCGAACCCTGGCCCTGATATGCAATGTCTCCAAACCCCCTTTGATTTTATGTTTAGATCTGGTTTTGGTATTTTTCATTTAAATGTAAGCAGCCTGTTGTCTAAAATTGATGGGGATAGGATTTGAGATAAATCAACTGATGCTGATGTAATTGTGTTTTCTGAAACTTGGTTCAGCAAGTATGTTCCTGATAGGGATATTTGTATAAATGGTTACACTGTTTATCACACTGATCGAGTTAAGAAAGGTGGGGTGTGGCTATTATGTAATCACTAAGTGTGGCAAAGTCTGAAACTATTTGTAAACAGTTGGAATTTCTTGCTTTGAATGTTGAGTTTTCAAAGGGTCTCTCTATAACTGTGATTGGCTGTTATAGACCCCCCTCTGCTCTCTGTGATGCATTTTCTTCTCCGATGCACCTTATGTCTAAACTTCTTTACAGTGAAATGATCTTGATTGGTGATCTCAACTGGTGTTGGTTAAAGCCGGTGTCTGATGATTTTAAAATGTATTGTAATTCTATGAATCTTACCCAGTTGATTAACTCACCCACCTGTCCAAATCTCAAATGTCCAGAGAAATCTACCCTGATTGATTTGATATTGACAAATGTTCCACATAAATATTCTGTGGTTTGTGTTTTCTGTAATGATTTAAGTGACCATTGTGCTGTTGTTGCTGTTAGAAATACAAAAGTTCATAAGACACATCCATGCCCTATTCGTAAGATCAATTTTAAGAGTTTTAATGAGCAGCATTTCTTTCATGATTTATTTTATTTTGACTGGTGCTTATTCCTGATGTGACAACTGCCTGGATATTCTTTCATTATGTTTTTTTCCAAATAGTAAACAAACATGCCCTTTCCGCAGGTTCAGAGTTAAAGGGTGAAATAATCCATGGTTTTCTTCTGAGCTGTCTTGTATTATTCACGACCGTAATCTAGCCTGGGCTAAAGCAAGGAAATCATGTTCTGATGCTGATTGGCCTCTTTTTAGGCAGCTATGAAACAAGTGTTCTTCTTTTCTCAGGAAGGCCAAGTCTGAATATTTTATGTCTGTTTCCACTGATAACCTGAATGACCCTAGAAAGTTTTGGAAGGCTATTAGGTGTATGTCTGGTAACAGTAATGTTAATAAATTACCGTCATGTGTATTGAAGGACTCTGTTGCTGTATTTGACAAAACTGAAATGATGAATCGTTTCAATGAGCACTTTGTTTAATCTGGTAGGCTGTTTGATTCAGTATCCTCTTTCTCTGCACAAACCTATGTGGATGTGGGTACTATTTAATGAAGCTGCCAGTTGAGGACTTGTGAGGCGACTGTTTCACAAACTAGACACTCTAATGTACTTGTCCTCTTGCTCAGTTGTGCACCGGGGCCTCCCACTCCACTTTCTATTCTGTTTAGAGCCAGTTTGCGCTGTTCTGTGAAGGGAGTAATACACAGCATTGTACAAGATCCTCAGTTTCTTGGCAATTGCTCGCATGTAATAGCCTTCATTTCTCAGAACAAGAATAGACTGATGAGTTTCAGAAGAAAGTTATTTGTTTCTGGCCATTTTGAGCCTATAATCAAACCCACAAATGCTGAAGCTCCAGATACCCAACTAGTCTAACGAAGACCAGTTTAATTGCTTCTTTAATCAGGACAACAAATCAAATCAAATCAAGTTTATTTTATATAGCCCTTCGTACATCAGCTAATATCTCGAAGTGCTGTACAGAAACCCAGCCTAAAACCCCAAACAGCAAGCAATGCAGGTGTAGAAGCACGGTGGCTAGGAAAAACTCCCTAGAAAGGCCAAAACCTAGGAAGAAACCTAGATAGGAACCAGGCTATGAGGGGTGGCCAGTCCTCTTCTGGCTGTGCCGGGTGGAGATTATAACAGAACTATGCCAAGATGTTCAAAATATTCATAAGTGACAAGCATGGTCAAATAATAATCATGAATAATTTTCAGTTGGCTTTTCATAGCCGATCATTAAGAGTATCTCTACCGCTCCTGCGGTCTCTAGAGAGTTGAAAACAGCAGGTCTGGGACAGGTAGCACGTCCGGTGGACAGGTGGCGGTTCCATAACCGCAGGCAGAACAGTTGAAACTGGAATAGCAGCAAGGCCAGGTGGACTGGGGACAGCAAGGAGTCATCATGCCCGGTAGTCCTGACGTATGGTCCTAGGGCTCAGGTCCTCCGAGAGAGAGAAAAACAACAGTTTTCAGCTGTGCTAACATAATTGCAAAAGGGTATTCTAATGATCAATTACCATTTTTAAAATTATAAACTTGGATTAGCTAACACAACGTGCCATTGGAACACAGGAGTAATGGTTGCTGATAATATGCCTCTGAACGCCTATGTAGATATTCCATAAAAAATCAGCCGTTTCCAGTCATTTACAACATTAACAATGTGCTTTTCTTTAAAAAACAAGGACATTTCTAAGTGACCCCACATTTTTGAATGGTAGTGTGTATTGGAATTTTAATTGATGACAGCCTCTCTTTTAAATTGCATTTTAAACAACTTCCAAAATTGAAGCTGAAGTTGGGATTTTATTTTAGGAATAAGGCCTGTTTTTCTTTTGAAACCAGAAGGAGGCTAGTGTCAGCTATATTTAGGCCTATACTAGACTATGGTAATATTTTATATATGAATGCTTTCGCTCAGTGTTTGAGATCAGTTGGCACTCTTTACCATGGAGCATTGAGATTTATTTTAACCTGCAAAACCCTTACGCACCATTGCACTTTATATTCCAGGGTTGTCTGGCCTTCTCTAGTTAATCATAGGCTCAGTCACTGGTATACTTTGATTTACAAAGCCATTTTGGGGTTACTATCATTTTATGCAGGCATTTTTATTGTTCAGAAATGTGGTGGGTACTCTCTTCGTTCGCTGGACTTTATCCCGCTAACTGTTCCAAATGTCTGAACTGATTTTCGTAAAAGGGCTTTTATGTACTCTGCGCCATCGACTTGGAATGCCTTACAAAATACTTTTAAACTGGAAGACCTTGTCCCGATTGGTGTTTTTAAATCCTAGAAAAATTATTTTGAGGTTGATTCCTTGACCTGTCAATGTTTTTAATTAGCTATTTTATGATTTTGTTAGACTCCTGTGAATTCTATGTTTTTTTACTAGATTACCTGTAGTTTTTCATGTTGTCTGTCTGTAATTGTGTAATGACTTGGTGCTGCCTATCTTGGCCAGAACGCTCTTGAAAAAGAGATTTCAAATCTCAATGAGCCCTTCCTGGTTAAATAAAACATTTTATAAAAACAAAAAAAATGTTGTTTACAAATAATAATTCAATTCAGTAATATGCGATCTGTGTGTAAATCATTTACATTTGACATTTTAGTCATTCAGCAGTTGTTCTTATCTAGAGTGACTTACAGTGTCACGCCCTGACCTTAGCTATCTATGTTTTCTTTATTATTTTGGTCAGGTCAGGGTGTGACGAGGGTGGGTATGCTTGTTTTTGTATTGTCTAGGGTTTTTGTATGTCTAGGGGTGTTTGTAAGTCTAGGCATATGTAGGTCTATGGTGGCCTGAATTGGTTCCCAATTAATGTTGTCTCTGATTGGGGATCATATTTAGGTTGCCATTTTCCCTTGGGTATTTGTGGGTTGTATTCTATGTTTAGTTGCCTGTCTGCACTAGCCATATTAGCTTCACGGTTCGTTTTGTTCAGTGTTCATTCTTTAAATAAAGAAGAATGTACGCTTATCACGCTGCGCCTTGGTCTCCTCCTCCTACGACGGCCCGTGACAATACAGTAAGTGCATTCATCTTAAGATATACACTGCTCAAAAAAATAAAGGGAACACTTAAACAACACAATGTAACTCCAAGTCAATCACACTTCTGTGAAATCAAACTGTCCACTTAGGAAGCAACACTTATTGACAATAAATTTCACATGCTGTTGTGCAAATGGAATACAAAAGGTGGAAATTATAGGCAATTAGCAAGACACCCCCAATAAAGGTGGTTCTGCAGGTGGTGACCACAGACCACTTCTCAGTTCCTATGCTTCCTGGCTGATGTTTTTGTCACTTTTAGATGCTGGCGGTGCTTTCACTCTAGTGGTAGCATGAGACGGAGTCTACAACCACACAAGTGGCTCAGGTAGTGCAGCTCATCCAGGATGGCACATCAATGCGAGCTGTGGCAAGAAGGTTTGCTGTGTCTGTCAGCGTAGTGTCAGAGCAGGAGGCGCTACCAGGAGACAGGCCAGTACATCAGGAGACGTGGAGGAGGCCGTAGGAGGCAACAATCCAGCAGCAGGACCGCTACCTCCGCTTTGTGCAAGGAGGAGCACTGCCAGAGCCCTGCAAAATGACCTCCAGCAGGCCACAAATGTGCATGTGTCTGCTCAAACGGTCAGAAACAACTCCATGAGGGTGGTATGAGGGCCGACGTCCACAGGTGGGGTTGTGCTTACAGCCCAACACCGTGCAGGACGTTTGGCTTTGCCAGAGAACACCAAGATTGGCAAATTCACCACTGGCTCCCTGTGCTCTTCACAGATGAAAGCGGTTCAGCGTAACACATGTGACAGACGTGACAGAGTCTGGAGACGCCGTGGAGAACGTTCTGCTGCTGCAACATCCTCCAGCATGACCGGTTTGGCGGTGGTCAGTCATGGTGTGGGGTGGCATTTCTTTGGGGGGCCGCACAGCCCTCCATGTGCTCGCCAGAGGTAGCCTAACTGCCATTAGGTACCGAGATGAGATCCTCAGACCCTTGTGAGACCATATGCTGGTGCGGTTGGCCCTGGGTTCCTCCTAATGCAAGACAATGCTAGACCTCATGTGGCTGGAGTGTGTCAGCAGTTCCTGCAAGGGAAGGCATTGATGCTATGGACCGCCCGTTCCCAG